>NW_027666450.1:0-163000 GCF_963455335.1 Martes martes | reverse complement strand
AGAAAGAGCCTTAGTGCCCAGGGAGCCTGTATAATTGGAGTGCCGTCGAGGGGCCTGGAGGTTGATCCTCATTTGGGGTCTCTGGGCAGCCCCAGAGAGCAACGTTTTTCCTCCGGTGGGCAGGCCGAAGCCTGCCTTGTGGCTCCGGAATTTCCAATCTGCAGGGCTTGTGGGCCAGGGGTGTGAGGTCCGACGTCTGAGAACACAAGCTAGGCTAAGGTTATGGGACGAGTGCATGGGAGGCCCTCTCTGCAGGAGCTGAATTGAGATCCCCTGCCTCTGAAGTCAGCGCGAGGATCCGACGTGGGCCCAGGTGGCCGTTCGTATCCATGTTGGGCCCTTCAGGAAAAGAGGTGCCACCTGCGGCCATGGAGATTTGCCCGCGCCAGGAGTTGTCAGAAGCAACCAACCATGAGGCATCCTTCTGCTGGGCATTCGATTCCTTTGGCATGGCTCCATGACGCCCCAGGCGGAAGGACTCGAGATCCTCGTTCCAAGAATGGGTGCCTGGGCACCGCACCTCGCATTCCCATTGGCTCTATAGGACAAGGCACGTCCGTTCTGCTGACTCTGGAGTAGCTCCCACTGAGTGGGAGTTACAGTGGCCTCTCCTGAAGATGGGTCCTAAGGAGGGTTTGTGTCCATGGAGACGTTGGAGTGTGGCAGTGGCTCAAGGTCCCTGAGGGATTCTCCTTCTGGATGCTTGAACTCATCTCCCAACATCCAGTTTCCCATGTGTACACAGGAGGTGTGTGAGTGATGCTTCAGGACACGGCTATGCTTGTATTGGAGAACATGCCTCGGAGGATAGGCACCTGGAAACCAAAGCAAAGGTTCCCAAGGGCGTAGGGCCCTGTGTTCTGTGTCCGGGCACATCCATCTGCACGTCTGAGTGGAGGAAGTTGCTCAGCTTGTTTCAGATCGCATGTGTTTGTCCAGGTCGGCCTCCACTATCGGGCTGGCCTCGTGGACGTTGCAGATTTCTCCTGATCCATAGGGTTGTGGGCAATGGTAGGGGCACAGTTTGCAGGGAGTGGGCAGTCACAGTCCTGCGGTGTGTCTCCAATGAGCCCCGGCCTTGGGACCAGGGCTGTGTGGATAGAATCTGAACACACAAACTCGGCTTGGGTTCGTGGCCGGGGGTATGGCAGGCCCAATGTACAGGTCATCGAGGGTTCTCCTCGGAATAGCAAGGCAGGGCGAGAGTGAGACGGCTGCTCAGGCTTGTGTCTCTGGATTTGGTGTCAAGCAGGACCGTGGAATGGAGGGGTGGCCCCTTGGGCCTTGGAGGAGTCTCCCTCTCTGGGGATTGTGCCCGGCTCCCCAGAGTTGGTGGTCATTCTGTGGGATGGGAGGAGTCCTGTTTCCTGCCTCCAGTGTCCCTCCCAAAGAGGGATGTAGAGTGGAGTCTTGAACAGGGGAATGGAAAACGCATCCCCTGGTTTGTTTGGTGGCCTCGGGGCATGGCAATCCCCATAGGCGGCCTCTGGGTGCAGCCCCTGAGATGGCTGACTTGAGCTCGGGGCTCACGTGAGGGTCACAATGTGTGTTTGTGCCCAAGGAGGCCCTCCAGTGTGGGTGTGCTTCATGGCCCATGCTGGTTTCTCCTAACCTGAACGTTGGACAGTATGGCAACAGCATGGTATCCTGCCATGGGCAAGGTCTTATATGTGCATCAGATCCACTCCTGTGCAGTGACTGGAGATAAGGTCCCGGTTCTGAAGCTTGAAAATCCAGGTTGGGAAGAGATGATGGCCTACTGCCATGGCAGGGAAAAGGTGTTGGCTGTGCGGCCAGCTGTCTGCGTGTTGTTCTGGATGTCTGAGCTCAGGCTGTGTCAGAGAGAGCGTTAGTTCCCAGGGCATCCTGTATAATTGGAGTGCTGTCGAGCGGCCTGTAGGTTGATCCTCTTGTTGGGAGTCCGGGCAGCCCCAGAGGGCGACGTTTTTCTCCTGGTGCCCAGGCCGAGTGCTGCATTGTGGCTCCGGAATTGCCAGTCTGGAGGGCTTGTGGGCCAGGGGTGTGAGGTCGGAAGTCTGAGAGCACAAGCTAGGGTGAGGTTATGGGTCGAGGGCACGGCAGGCCCACACTGCAGAGGCCGAATCAAGATCCCCTGCATCTGAAGTCAGCGCGAGGATCCGACGTTGGCCCAGGTGGCCGTTTGTATCCATGTTGGGCCCTTCAGGAAGAGAGGTGCCACCTGCGGCCATGGAGATTTGCCCGCGCTAGGAGTTGCAAGAAGCAACCAACCACGAGGCATCCTTCTGCTGGGCCTTCGATTCCTTTGGCATGGCTCCATGACGCCCCAGACGGAAGGACGGGAGTTCCTCGTTCCAAGAATGGGTGCCTGGGCACCCCACCTCGCATTCCCATTATCTCCTAGGACAAGGCACATTTGTCCTGCTGCCTCTGGAGCAGCTCCCAGGGAGTTGGAGTGGAAATGGACTCTCTGGGAGACGGGTCATAAGGAGGGCTTGTGTCCATGGAGACTTTGGGATGTGGCGGTGCCTCGGGGACTCTGAAGGATTCTCCTAGCTGGAGGTGACACAGCTCCAAGGAGCGAGTTTCCCAGGTGGAGTCGAGAGGTGTTCTGATTGGTGCCTCAGGAAACCGCCTTATGCTTGTATTGGAGAACAGGCCTCTGAGGATAGAAGCCTGGATACCCAAGAAAAGACTTCTCATAGGGCGTAGGGGCCTGTCTTCTGTGTCTGGGGGTATCCGTCTGCATATCCGAGTGGATGTCATTACGCAGCTTGTGTCAGATCGCCCCTGTTTGTCCTGGGCGGCCTCCACTATTGGGATGGCCACGTGGACCTTGGAGAGGTCTCCTGATCGATAGGCTTGTGGGCCATGGTATTGGCACAGTTTCCATGGAGTGGGCAGGCAGGCCTGTGCTGGGTCTCCAGGTTCCCCAGCCTTGGGGCCAGGGCTGTGAGGACGGAAACTGAACACACAAACTCGGCTTGGGTTAGCGGCGAGGGTATGGCAGGTCCCATCTACAGACCATGAAGGGAGCTCCTCAGATTCGGAAGGAAGGACGTGTGTGAGACGGCTGCTCAGGCTTGTGTCTCTGAATTTTGGGTCAAGCATGACCGTGGAATGAAGGGGTGGCCTCATGGGGCTTGGACGAGTCTCCCTCTCCTCGGATTTGGCCTGGCTCCCCAGAGTGGGTTATCATTTTGGACGATGGGAGGGGTCCTGTTTTCTGCTTCAGGGCTCCATCCAAAGGAGGGATTACAGAGTAGAGGCCTGGGTAGAGGGGAATGGAAAACCTGAGCCCGGGTTCGGTTTGGGGTCCTTGGGGCATGGCAATCAACACAGGCGGCCTCTTGTTGCAGCCACTGAGAAACCTCACTTGAGCACAGGGCTCACGCTGAGGGTCACAATGGCCGTTTGTGCCCAAGGCCGCCCTCCGTATGGGCGTGGCCTACGGCCCATGCTGGTTTCTCCTATCCTAAAGGTTGGACAGCATGGCAACAGCATGGTTTCCTGCCATGGGGAAGGAGGAGTTCTAATTTCGGCATCAGATCCACTCCTGCGCGGGGATTGGAGATAAGGTCTTGGAACTGAAGCCTACAAATCCAAGTTTTGAAGACATGGTGGCCTAATGCCATGGCGGGGCCCAGGTGTAGGCTGTGCGGCCAGCTGTCTGGATGTTGTTCTGGATGTCTGGGCTCGGGCTGTGCCAGAAAGAGCCTTAGTGCCCAGGGAGCCTGTATAATTGGAGTGCCGTCGAGGGGCCTGGAGGTTGATCCTCATTTGGGGTCTCTGGGCAGCCCCAGAGAGCAACGTTTTTCCTCCGGTGGGCAGGCCGAAGGCTGCCTTGTGGCTCCGGAATTTCCAATCTGCAGGGCTTGTGGGCCAGGGGTGTGAGGTCCGACGTCTGAGAACACAAGCTAGGCTAAGGTTATGGGACGAGTGCATGGGAGGCCCTCTCTGCAGGAGCTGAATTGAGATCCCCTGCCTCTGAAGTCAGCGCGAGGATCCGACGTGGGCCCAGGTGGCCGTTCGTATCCATGTTGGGCCCTTCAGGAAAAGAGGTGCCACCTGCGGCCATGGAGATTTGCCCGCGCCAGGAGTTGTCAGAAGCAACCAACCATGAGGCATCCTTCTGCTGGGCATTCGATTCCTTTGGCATGGCTCCATGACGCCCCAGGCGGAAGGACTCGAGATCCTCGTTCCAAGAATGGGTGCCTGGGCACCGCACCTCGCATTCCCATTGGCTCTATAGGACAAGGCACGTCCGTTCTGCTGACTCTGGAGTAGCTCCCACTGAGTGGGAGTTACAGTGGCCTCTCCTGAAGATGGGTCCTAAGGAGGGTTTGTGTCCATGGAGACGTTGGAGTGTGGCAGTGGCTCAAGGTCCCTGAGGGATTCTCCTTCTGGATGCTTGAACTCATCTCCCAACATCCAGTTTCCCATGTTTACACAGGAGGTGTGTGAGTGATGCTTCAGGACACGGCTATGCTTGTATTGGAGAACATGCCTCGGAGGATAGGCACCTGGAAACCAAAGCAAAGGTTCCCAAGGGCGTAGGGCCCTGTGTTCTGTGTCCGGGCACATCCATCTGCACGTCTGAGTGGAGGAAGTTGCTCAGCTTGTTTCAGATCGCATGTGTTTGTCCAGGTCGGCCTCCACTATCGGGCTGGCCTCGTGGACGTTGCAGATTTCTCCTGATCCATAGGGTTGTGGGCAATGGTAGGGGCACAGTTTGCAGGGAGTGGGCAGTCACAGTCCTGCGGTGTGTCTCCAATGAGCCCCGGCCTTGGGACCAGGGCTGTGTGGATAGAATCTGAACACACAAACTCGGCTTGGGTTCGTGGCCGGGGGTATGGCAGGCCCAATGTACAGGTCATCGAGGGTTCTCCTCGGAATAGCAAGGCAGGGCGAGAGTGAGACGGCTGCTCAGGCTTGTGTCTCTGGATTTGGTGTCAAGCAGGACCGTGGAATGGAGGGGTGGCCCCTTGGGCCTTGGAGGAGTCTCCCTCTCTGGGGATTGTGCCCGGCTCCCCAGAGTTGGTGGTCATTCTGTGGGATGGGAGGAGTCCTGTTTCCTGCCTCCAGTGTCCCTCCCAAAGAGGGATGTAGAGTGGAGTCTTGAACAGGGGAATGGAAAACGCATCCCCTGGTTTGTTTGGTGGCCTCGGGGCATGGCAATCCCCATAGGCGGCCTCTGGGTGCAGCCCCTGAGATGGCTGACTTGAGCTCGGGGCTCACGTGAGGGTCACAATGTGTGTTTGTGCCCAAGGAGGCCCTCCAGTGTGGGTGTGCTTCATGGCCCATGCTGGTTTCTCCTAACCTGAACGTTGGACAGTATGGCAACAGCATGGTATCCTGCCATGGGCAAGGTCTTATATGTGCATCAGATACACTCCTGTGCAGTGACTGGAGATAAGGTCCCGGTTCTGAAGCTTGAAAATCCAGGTTGGGAAGAGATGATGGCCTACTGCCATGGCAGGGAAAAGGTGTTGGCTGTGCGGCCAGCTGTCTGCGTGTTGTTCTGGATGTCTGAGCTCAGGCTGTGTCAGAGAGAGCGTTAGTTCCCAGGGCATCCTGTATAATTGGAGTGCTGTCGAGCGGCCTGTAGGTTGATCCTCTTGTTGGGAGTCCGGGCAGCCCCAGAGGGCGACGTTTTTCTCCTGGTGCCCAGGCCGAGTGCTGCGTTGTGGCTCCGGAATTGCCAGTCTGGAGGGCTTGTGGGCCAGGGGTGTGAGGTCGGAAGTCTGAGAGCACAAGCTAGGGTGAGGTTATGGGTGGAGGGCACGGCAGGCCCACACTGCAGAGGCCGAATCAAGATCCCCTGCATCTGAAGTCAGCGCGAGGATCCGACGTTGGCCCAGGTGGCCGTTTGTATCCATGTTGGGCCCTTCAGGAAGAGAGGTGCCACCTGCGGCCATGGAGATTTGCCCGCGCTAGGAGTTGCAAGAAGCAACCAACCACGAGGCATCCTTCTGCTGGGCCTTCGATTCCTTTGGCATGGCTCCATGACGCCCCAGACGGAAGGACGGGAGTTCCTCGTTCCAAGAATGGGTGCCTGGGCACCCCACCTCGCATTCCCATTATCTCCTAGGACAAGGCACATTTGTCCTGCTGCCTCTGGAGCAGCTCCCAGGGAGTTGGAGTGGAAATGGACTCTCTGGGAGACGGGTCATAAGGAGGGCTTGTGTCCATGGAGACTTTGGGATGTGGCGGTGCCTCGGGGACTCTGAAGGATTCTCCTAGCTGGAGGTGACACAGCTCCAAGGAGCGAGTTTCCCAGGTGGAGTCGAGAGGTGTTCTGATTGGTGCCTCAGGAAACCGCCTTATGCTTGTATTGGAGAACAGGCCTCTGAGGATAGAAGCCTGGATACCCAAGAAAAGACTTCTCATAGGGCGTAGGGGCCTGTCTTCTGTGTCTGGGGGTATCCGTCTGCATATCCGAGTGGATGTCATTACGCAGCTTGTGTCAGATCGCCCCTGTTTGTCCTGGGCGGCCTCCACTATTGGGATGGCCACGTGGACCTTGGAGAGGTCTCCTGATCGATAGGCTTGTGGGCCATGGTATTGGCACAGTTTCCATGGAGTGGGCAGGCAGGCCTGTGCTGGGTCTCCAGGTTCCCCAGCCTTGGGGCCAGGGCTGTGAGGACGGAAACTGAACACACAAACTCGGCTTGGGTTAGCGGCGAGGGTATGGCAGGTCCCATCTACAGACCATGAAGGGAGCTCCTCAGATTCGGAAGGAAGGACGTGTGTGAGACGGCTGCTCAGGCTTGTGTCTCTGAATTTTGGGTCAAGCATGACCGTGGAATGAAGGGGTGGCCTCATGGGGCTTGGACGAGTCTCCCTCTCCTCGGATTTGGCCTGGCTCCCCAGAGTGGGTTATCATTTTGGACGATGGGAGGGGTCCTGTTTTCTGCTTCAGGGCTCCATCCAAAGGAGGGATTACAGAGTAGAGGCCTGGGTAGAGGGGAATGGAAAACCTGAGCCCGGGTTCGGTTTGGGGTCCTTGGGGCATGGCAATCAACACAGGCGGCCTCTTGTTGCAGCCACTGAGAAACCTCACTTGAGCACAGGGCTCACGCTGAGGGTCACAATGGCCGTTTGTGCCCAAGGCCGCCCTCCGTATGGGCGTGGCCTACGGCCCATGCTGGTTTCTCCTATCCTAAAGGTTGGACAGCATGGCAACAGCATGGTTTCCTGCCATGGGGAAGGAGGAGTTCTAATTTCGGCATCAGATCCACTCCTGCGCGGGGATTGGAGATAAGGTCTTGGAACTGAAGCCTACAAATCCAAGTTTTGAAGACATGGTGGCCTAATGCCATGGCGGGGCCCAGGTGTAGGCTGTGCGGCCAGCTGTCTGGATGTTGTTCTGGATGTCTGGGCTCGGGCTGTGCCAGAAAGAGCCTTAGTGCCCAGGGAGCCTGTATAATTGGAGTGCCGTCGAGGGGCCTGGAGGTTGATCCTCATTTGGGGTCTCTGGGCAGCCCCAGAGAGCAACGTTTTTCCTCCGGTGGGCAGGCCGAAGGCTGCCTTGTGGCTCCGGAATTTCCAATCTGCAGGGCTTGTGGGCCAGGGGTGTGAGGTCCGACGTCTGAGAACACAAGCTAGGCTAAGGTTATGGGACGAGTGCATGGGAGGCCCTCTCTGCAGGAGCTGAATTGAGATCCCCTGCCTCTGAAGTCAGCGCGAGGATCCGACGTGGGCCCAGGTGGCCGTTCGTATCCATGTTGGGCCCTTCAGGAAAAGAGGTGCCACCTGCGGCCATGGAGATTTGCCCGCGCCAGGAGTTGTCAGAAGCAACCAACCATGAGGCATCCTTCTGCTGGGCATTCGATTCCTTTGGCATGGCTCCATGACGCCCCAGGCGGAAGGACTCGAGATCCTCGTTCCAAGAATGGGTGCCTGGGCACCGCACCTCGCATTCCCATTGGCTCTATAGGACAAGGCACGTCCGTTCTGCTGACTCTGGAGTAGCTCCCACTGAGTGGGAGTTACAGTGGCCTCTCCTGAAGATGGGTCCTAAGGAGGGTTTGTGTCCATGGAGACGTTGGAGTGTGGCAGTGGCTCAAGGTCCCTGAGGGATTCTCCTTCTGGATGCTTGAACTCATCTCCCAACATCCAGTTTCCCATGTTTACACAGGAGGTGTGTGAGTGATGCTTCAGGACACGGCTATGCTTGTATTGGAGAACATGCCTCGGAGGATAGGCACCTGGAAACCAAAGCAAAGGTTCCCAAGGGCGTAGGGCCCTGTGTTCTGTGTCCGGGCACATCCATCTGCACGTCTGAGTGGAGGAAGTTGCTCAGCTTGTTTCAGATCGCATGTGTTTGTCCAGGTCGGCCTCCACTATCGGGCTGGCCTCGTGGACGTTGCAGATTTCTCCTGATCCATAGGGTTGTGGGCAATGGTAGGGGCACAGTTTGCAGGGAGTGGGCAGTCACAGTCCTGCGGTGTGTCTCCAATGAGCCCCGGCCTTGGGACCAGGGCTGTGTGGATAGAATCTGAACACACAAACTCGGCTTGGGTTCGTGGCCGGGGGTATGGCAGGCCCAATGTACAGGTCATCGAGGGTTCTCCTCGGAATAGCAAGGCAGGGCGAGAGTGAGACGGCTGCTCAGGCTTGTGTCTCTGGATTTGGTGTCAAGCAGGACCGTGGAATGGAGGGGTGGCCCCTTGGGCCTTGGAGGAGTCTCCCTCTCTGGGGATTGTGCCCGGCTCCCCAGAGTTGGTGGTCATTCTGTGGGATGGGAGGAGTCCTGTTTCCTGCCTCCAGTGTCCCTCCCAAAGAGGGATGTAGAGTGGAGTCTTGAACAGGGGAATGGAAAACGCATCCCCTGGTTTGTTTGGTGGCCTCGGGGCATGGCAATCCCCATAGGCGGCCTCTGGGTGCAGCCCCTGAGATGGCTGACTTGAGCTCGGGGCTCACGTGAGGGTCACAATGTGTGTTTGTGCCCAAGGAGGCCCTCCAGTGTGGGTGTGCTTCATGGCCCATGCTGGTTTCTCCTAACCTGAACGTTGGACAGTATGGCAACAGCATGGTATCCTGCCATGGGCAAGGTCTTATATGTGCATCAGATACACTCCTGTGCAGTGACTGGAGATAAGGTCCCGGTTCTGAAGCTTGAAAATCCAGGTTGGGAAGAGATGATGGCCTACTGCCATGGCAGGGAAAAGGTGTTGGCTGTGCGGCCAGCTGTCTGCGTGTTGTTCTGGATGTCTGAGCTCAGGCTGTGTCAGAGAGAGCGTTAGTTCCCAGGGCATCCTGTATAATTGGAGTGCTGTCGAGCGGCCTGTAGGTTGATCCTCTTGTTGGGAGTCCGGGCAGCCCCAGAGGGCGACGTTTTTCTCCTGGTGCCCAGGCCGAGTGCTGCGTTGTGGCTCCGGAATTGCCAGTCTGGAGGGCTTGTGGGCCAGGGGTGTGAGGTCGGAAGTCTGAGAGCACAAGCTAGGGTGAGGTTATGGGTGGAGGGCACGGCAGGCCCACACTGCAGAGGCCGAATCAAGATCCCCTGCATCTGAAGTCAGCGCGAGGATCCGACGTTGGCCCAGGTGGCCGTTTGTATCCATGTTGGGCCCTTCAGGAAGAGAGGTGCCACCTGCGGCCATGGAGATTTGCCCGCGCTAGGAGTTGCAAGAAGCAACCAACCACGAGGCATCCTTCTGCTGGGCCTTCGATTCCTTTGGCATGGCTCCATGACGCCCCAGACGGAAGGACGGGAGTTCCTCGTTCCAAGAATGGGTGCCTGGGCACCCCACCTCGCATTCCCATTATCTCCTAGGACAAGGCACATTTGTCCTGCTGCCTCTGGAGCAGCTCCCAGGGAGTTGGAGTGGAAATGGACTCTCTGGGAGACGGGTCATAAGGAGGGCTTGTGTCCATGGAGACTTTGGGATGTGGCGGTGCCTCGGGGACTCTGAAGGATTCTCCTAGCTGGAGGTGACACAGCTCCAAGGAGCGAGTTTCCCAGGTGGAGTCGAGAGGTGTTCTGATTGGTGCCTCAGGAAACCGCCTTATGCTTGTATTGGAGAACAGGCCTCTGAGGATAGAAGCCTGGATACCCAAGAAAAGACTTCTCATAGGGCGTAGGGGCCTGTCTTCTGTGTCTGGGGGTATCCGTCTGCATATCCGAGTGGATGTCATTACGCAGCTTGTGTCAGATCGCCCCTGTTTGTCCTGGGCGGCCTCCACTATTGGGATGGCCACGTGGACCTTGGAGAGGTCTCCTGATCGATAGGCTTGTGGGCCATGGTATTGGCACAGTTTCCATGGAGTGGGCAGGCAGGCCTGTGCTGGGTCTCCAGGTTCCCCAGCCTTGGGGCCAGGGCTGTGAGGACGGAAACTGAACACACAAACTCGGCTTGGGTTAGCGGCGAGGGTATGGCAGGTCCCATCTACAGACCATGAAGGGAGCTCCTCAGATTCGGAAGGAAGGACGTGTGTGAGACGGCTGCTCAGGCTTGTGTCTCTGAATTTTGGGTCAAGCATGACCGTGGAATGAAGGGGTGGCCTCATGGGGCTTGGACGAGTCTCCCTCTCCTCGGATTTGGCCTGGCTCCCCAGAGTGGGTTATCATTTTGGACGATGGGAGGGGTCCTGTTTTCTGCTTCAGGGCTCCATCCAAAGGAGGGATTACAGAGTAGAGGCCTGGGTAGAGGGGAATGGAAAACCTGAGCCCGGGTTCGGTTTGGGGTCCTTGGGGCATGGCAATCAACACAGGCGGCCTCTTGTTGCAGCCACTGAGAAACCTCACTTGAGCACAGGGCTCACGCTGAGGGTCACAATGTCCGTTTGTGCCCAAGGCCGCCCTCCGTATGGGCGTGGCCTACGGCCCATGCTGGTTTCTCCTATCCTAAAGGTTGGACAGCATGGCAACAGCATGGTTTCCTGCCATGGGGAAGGAGGAGTTCTAATTTCGGCATCAGATCCACTCCTGCGCGGGGATTGGAGATAAGGTCTTGGAACTGAAGCCTACAAATCCAAGTTTTGAAGACATGGTGTCCTAATGCCATGGCGGGGCCCAGGTGTAGGCTGTGCGGCCAGCTGTCTGGATGTTGTTCTGGATGTCTGGGCTCGGGCTGTGCCAGAAAGAGCCTTAGTGCCCAGGGAGCCTGTATAATTGGAGTGCCGTCGAGGGGCCTGGAGGTTGATCCTCATTTGGGGTCTCTGGGCAGCCCCAGAAGGCAACGTTTTTCCTCCGGTGGGCAGGCCGAGGGCTGCCTTGTGGCTCCGGAATTTCCAATCTGCAGGGCTTGTGGGCCAGGGGTGTGAGGTCGGACGTCTGAGAACACAAGCTAGGCTAAGGTTATGGGGCGAGTGCATGGGAGGCCCTCTCTGCAGGAGCTGAATTGAGATCCCCTGCCTCTGAAGTCAGCGCGAGGATCCGACGTGGGCCCAGGTGGCCGTTCGTATCCATGTTGGGCCCTTCAGGAAAAGAAGTGCCACCTGCGGCCATGGAGATTTGCCCGCGCCAGGAGTTGTCAGAAGCAACCAACCACGAGGCATCCTTCTGCTGGGCATTCGATTCCTTTGGCATGGCTCCATGACGCCCCAGACGGAAGGACTCGAGATCCTCGTTCCAAGAATGGGTGCCTGGGCACCACACCTCGCATTCCCATTGGCTCTATAGGACAAGGCACGTCCGTTCTGCTGACTCTGGAGTAGCTCCCACTGAGTGGGAGTTACAGTGGCCTCTCCTGAAGATGGGTCCTAAGGAGGGTTTGTGTCCATGGAGACGTTGGAGTGTGGCAGTGGCTCAAGGTCCCTGAGGGATTCTCCTTCCGGATGCTTGAACTCAGCTCCCAACATCCAGTTTCCCATGTGTACACAGGAGGTGTCTGAGTGATGCTTCAGGACACGGCTATGCTTGTATTGGAGAACATGCCTCGGAGGATAGGCACCTGGAAACCAAAGCAAAGGTTCCCAAGGGCGTAGGGCCCTGTGTTCTGTGTCCGGGCACATCCATCTGCACGTCTGAGTGGAGGAAGTTGCTCAGCCTGTTTCAGATCGCATGTGTTTGTCCAGGTCGGCCTCCTCTATCGGGCTGGCCTCGTGGACGTTGCAGATTTCTCCTGATCCATAGGGTTGTGGGCAATGGTAGGGGCACAGTTTGCAGGGAGTGGGCAGGCACAGTCCTGCGGTGTGTCTCCAAGGAGCCCCGGCCTTGGGACCAGGGCTGTGTGGATAGAATCTGAACACACAAACTCGGCTTGGGTTCGTGGCCGGGGGTATGGCAGGCCCAATGTACAGGTCATCGAGGGAGCTCCTCGGAATAGCAAGGCAGGGCGAGAGTGAGACGGCTGCTCAGGCTTGTGTCTCTGGATTTGGTGTCAAGCATGACCGTGGAATGGAGGGGTGGCCCCTTGGGCCTTGGAGGAGTCTCCCTCTCTGGGGATTGTGCCCGGCTCCCCAGAGTTGGTGGTCATTCTGTGGGATGGGAGGAGTCCTGTTTCCTGCCTCCAGTGTCCCTCCCAAAGAGGGATGTAGAGTGGAGTCCTGAACAGGGGAATGGAAAACGCATCCCCTGGTTTGTTTGGTGGCCTCGGGGCATGGCAATCCCCATAGGCGGTCTCTGGGTGCAGCCCCTGAGAAGGCTCACTTGAGCTCGGGGCTCACGTGAGGGTCACAATGTGTGTTTGTGCCCAAGGAGGCCCTCCAGTGTGGGTGTGCTTCATGGCCCATGCTGGTTTCTCCTAACCTGAACGTTGGACAGTATGGCAACAGCATGGTATCCTGCCATGGGCAAGGTCTTATATGTGCATCAGATCCACTCCTGTGCAGTGACTGGAGATAAGGTCCCGGTTCTGAAGTCTGAAAATCCAGGTTGGGAAGAGATGATGGCCTACTGCCATGGCAGGGAAAAGTTGTTGGCTGTGCGGCCAGCTGTCTGGGTGTTGTTCTGGATGTCTGAGCTCAGGCTGTGTCAGAGAGAGCGTTAGTTCCCAGGGCATCCTGTATAATTGGAGTGCTGTCGAGCGGCCTGTAGGTTGATCCTCTTGTTGGGGGTCCGGGCAGCCCCAGAGGGCGACGTTTTTCTCCTGGTGCCCAGGCCGAGTGCTGCGTTGTGGCTCCGGAATTGCCAGTCTGGAGGGCTTGTGGGCCAGGGGTGTGAGGTCGGAAGTCTGAGAGCACAAGCTAGGGTGAGGTTATGGGTCAGGGCACGGCAGGTCCACACTGCAGAGGCCGAATCAAGATCCCCTGCATCTGAAGTCAGCGCGAGGATCCGACGTTGGCCCAGGTGGCCGTTTGTATCCATGTTGGGCCCTTCAGGAAGAGAGGTGCCACCTGCGGCCATGGAGATTTGCCCGCGCTAGGAGTTGCAAGAAGCAACCAACCACGAGTCATCCTTCTGCTGGGCCTTCGATTCCTTTGGCATGGCTCCATGACGCCCCAGACGGAAGGACGGGAGTTCCTCGTTCCAAGAATGGGTGCCTGGGCACCCCACCTCGCATTCCCATTATCTCCTAGGACAAGGCACATTTGTCCTGCTGCCTCTGGAGCAGCTCCCAGGGAGTTGGAGTGGAAGACGGGTCATAAGGAGGGCTTGTGTCCATGGAGACTTTGGGATGTGGCGGTGCCTCGGGGACTCTGAAGGATTCTCCTAGCTGGAGGTGACACAGCTCCAAGGAGCGAGTTTCCCAGGTGGAGTCGAGAGGTGTTCTGATTGGTGCCTCAGGAAACCGCCTTATGCTTGTATTGGAGAACAGGCCTCTGAGGATAGAAGCCTGGATACCCAAGAAAAGACTTCTCATAGGGCGTAGGGGCCTGTCTTCTGTGTCTGGGGGTATCCGTCTGCATATCCGAGTGGATGTCATTACGCAGCTTGTGTCAGATCGCCCCTGTTTGTCCTGGGCGGCCTCCACTATTGGGATGGCCACGTGGACCTTGGAGAGGTCTCCTGATCGATAGGCTTGTGGGCCATGGAAGTGGCACAGTTTCCATGGAGTGGGCAGGCAGGCCTGTGCTGGGTCTCCTGGGTCCCCAGCCTTGGGGCCAGGGCTGTGAGGACGGAAACTGAACACACAAACTCGGCTTGGGTTAGCGGCCGAGGGTATGGCAGGTCCCATCTACAGACCATGAAGGGAGCTCCTCAGATTCGGAAGGAAGGACGTGTGTGAGACGGCTGCTCAGGCTTGTGTCTCTGAATTTTGGGTCAAGCATGACCGTGGAATGGAGGGGTGGCCTCATGGGGCTTGGACGAGTCTCCCTCTCCTCGGATTTGGCCTGGCTCCCCAGAGTGGGTCATCATTTTGGACGATGGGAGGGGTCCTGTTTTCTGCTTCAGGGCTCCATCCAAAGGAGGGATTACAGAGTAGAGGCCTGGGTAGAGGGGAATGGAAAAGCTGAGCCCGGGTTCCGTTTGGGGACCTTGGGGCATGGCAATCAACACAGGCGGCCTCTTGTTGCAGCCACTGAGAAACCTCACTTGAGCACAGGGCTCACGCTGAGGGTCACAATGGCCGTTTGTGCCCAAGGCCGCCCTCCGTATGGGCGTGGCCTACGGCCCATGCTGGTTTCTCCTATCCTAAAGGTTGGACAGCATGGCAACAGCATGGTTTCCTGCCATGGGGAAGGAGGAGTTCTAATTTCGGCATCAGATCCACTCCTGCGCGGGGATTGGAGATAAGGTCTTGGAACTGAAGCCTACAAATCCAAGTTTTGAAGACATGGTGTCCTAATGCCATGGCGGGGCCCAGGTGTAGGCTGTGCGGCCAGCTGTCTGGATGTTGTTCTGGATGTCTGGGCTCGGGCTGTGCCAGAAAGAGCCTTAGTGCCCAGGGAGCCTGTATAATTGGAGTGCCGTCGAGGGGCCTGGAGGTTGATCCTCATTTGGGGTCTCTGGGCAGCCCCAGAAGGCAACGTTTTTCCTCCGGTGGGCAGGCCGAGGGCTGCCTTGTGGCTCCGGAATTTCCAATCTGCAGGGCTTGTGGGCCAGGGGTGTGAGGTCGGACGTCTGAGAACACAAGCTAGGCTAAGGTTATGGGGCGAGTGCATGGGAGGCCCTCTCTGCAGGAGCTGAATTGAGATCCCCTGCCTCTGAAGTCAGCGCGAGGATCCGACGTGGGCCCAGGTGGCCGTTCGTATCCATGTTGGGCCCTTCAGGAAAAGAAGTGCCACCTGCGGCCATGGAGATTTGCCCGCGCCAGGAGTTGTCAGAAGCAACCAACCACGAGGCATCCTTCTGCTGGGCATTCGATTCCTTTGGCATGGCTCCATGACGCCCCAGACGGAAGGACTCGAGATCCTCGTTCCAAGAATGGGTGCCTGGGCACCACACCTCGCATTCCCATTGGCTCTATAGGACAAGGCACGTCCGTTCTGCTGACTCTGGAGTAGCTCCCACTGAGTGGGAGTTACAGTGGCCTCTCCTGAAGATGGGTCCTAAGGAGGGTTTGTGTCCATGGAGACGTTGGAGTGTGGCAGTGGCTCAAGGTCCCTGAGGGATTCTCCTTCCGGAGGCTTGAACTCAGCTCCCAACATCCAGTTTCCCATGTGTACACAGGAGGTGTCTGAGTGATGCTTCAGGACACGGCTATGCTTGTATTGGAGAACATGCCTCGGAGGATAGGCACCTGGAAACCAAAGCAAAGGTTCCCAAGGGCGTAGGGCCCTGTGTTCTGTGTCCGGGCACATCCATCTGCACGTCTGAGTGGAGGAAGTTGCTCAGCCTGTTTCAGATCGCATGTGTTTGTCCAGGTCGGCCTCCACTATCGGGCTGGCCTCGTGGACGTTGCAGATTTCTCCTGATCCATAGGGTTGTGGGCAATGGTAGGGGCACAGTTTGCAGGGAGTGGGCAGGCACAGTCCTGCGGTGTGTCTCCAAGAGTCCCGGCCTTGGGACCAGGGCTGTGTGGATAGAATCTGAACACACAAACTCAGCTTGGGTTCGTGGCCGGGGGTATGGCAGGCCCAATGTACAGGTCATCGAGGGAGCTCCTCGGAATAGCAAGGCAGGGCGAGAGTGAGACGGCTGCTCAGGCTTGTGTCTCTGGATTTGGTGTCAAGCATGACCGTGGAATGGAGGGGTGGCCCCTTGGGCCTTGGAGGAGTCTCCCTCCCTGGGGATTGTGCCCGACTCCCCAGAGTTGGTGGTCATTCTGTGGGATTTGAGGAGTCCTGTTTCCTGCCTCCAGTGTCCCTCCCAAAGAGGGACGTAGAGTGGAGTCCTGAACAGGGGAATGGAAAACGCATCCCCTGGTTTGTTTGGTGGCCTCGGGGCATGGCAATCCCCATAGGCGGCCTCTGGGTACTGCCCCTGAGAAGGCTGACTTCAGCTCGGGGCTCACGTGAGGGTCACAATGTGTGTTTGTGCCCAAGGAGGCCCTCCAGTGTGGGTGTGCTTCATGGCCCATGCTGGTTTCTCCTAACCTGAACGTTGGACAGTATGGCAACAGCATGGTATCCTGCCATGGGCAAGGTCTTATATGTGCATCAGATCCACTCTTGTGCAGTGGCTGGAGATAAGGTCCCGGTTCTGAAGCCTGAAAATCCAGGTTGGGAAGAGATGATGGCCTACTGCCATGGCAGGGAAAAGGTGTTGGCTGTGCGGCCAGCTGTCTGGGTGTTGTTCTGGATGTCTGAGCTCAGGCTGTGTCAGAGAGAGCGTTAGTTCCCAGGGCATCCTGTATAATTGGAGTGCTGTCGAGCGGCCTGTAGGTTGATCCTCTTGTTGGGGGTCCGGGCAGCCCCAGAGGGCGACGTTTTTCTCCTGGTGCCCAGGCCGAGTGCTGCGTTGTGGCTCCGGAATTGCCAGTCTGGAGGGCTTGTGGGCCAGGGGTGTGAGGTCAGAAGTCTGAGAGCACAAGCTAGGGTGAGGTTATGGGTCGAGGGCACGGCAGGCCCACACTGCAGAGGCCGAATCAAGATCCCCTGCATCTGAAGTCAGCGCGAGGATCCGACGTTGGCCCAGGTGGCCGTTTGTATCCATGTTGGGCCCTTCAGGAAGAGAGGTGCCACCTGCGGCCATGGAGATTTGCCCGCGCTAGGAGTTGCAAGAAGCAACCAACCACGAGGCATCCTTCTGCTGGGCCTTCGATTCCTTTGGCATGGCTCCATGACGCCCCAGACGGAAGGACGGGAGTTCCTCGTTCCAAGAATGGGTGCCTGGGCACCCCACCTCGCATTCCCATTATCTCCTAGGACAAGGCACATTTGTCCTGCTGCCTCTGGAGCAGCTCCCAGGGAGTTGGAGTGGAAGACGGGTCATAAGGAGGGCTTGTGTCCATGGAGACTTTGGGATGTGGCGGTGCCTCGGGGACTCTGAAGGATTCTCCTAGCTGGAGGTGACACAGCTCCAAGGAGCGAGTTTCCCAGGTGGAGTCGAGAGGTGTTCTGATTGGTGCCTCAGGAAACCGCCTTATGCTTGTATTGGAGAACAGGCCTCTGAGGATAGAAGCCTGGATACCCAAGAAAAGACTTCTCATAGGGCGTAGGGGCCTGTCTTCTGTGTCTGGGGGTATCCGTCTGCATATCCGAGTGGATGTCATTACGCAGCTTGTGTCAGATCGCCCCTGTTTGTCCTGGGCGGCCTCCACTATTGGGATGGCCACGTGGACCTTGGAGAGGTCTCCTGATCGATAGGCTTGTGGGCCATGGTAGTGGCACAGTTTCCATGGAGTGGGCAGGCAGGCCAGTGCTGGGTCTCCAGGGTCCCCAGGCTTGGGGCCAGGGCTGTGAGGACGGAAACTGAACACACAAACTCGGCTTGGGTTAGCGGCCGAGGGTATGGCAGGTCCCATCTACAGACCATGAAGGGAGCTCCTCAGATTCGGAAGGAAGGACGTGTGTGAGACGGCTGCTCAGGCTTGTGTCTCTGAATTTTGGGTCAAGCATGACCGTGGAATGGAGGGGTGGCCTCATGGGGCTTGGACGAGTCTCCCTCTCCTCGGATTTGGCCTGGCTCCCCAGAGTGGGTCATCATTTTGGACGATGGGAGGGGTCCTGTTTTCTGCTTCAGGGCTCCATCCAAAGGAGGGATTACAGAGTAGAGGCCTGGGTAGAGGGGAATGGAAAAGCTGAGCCCGGGTTCCGTTTGGGTACCTTGGGGCATGGCAATCAACACAGGCGGCCTCTTGTTGCAGCTACTGAGAAACCTCACTTGAGCACAGGGCTCACGCTGAGGGTCACAATGGCCGTTTGTGCCCAAGGCCGCCCTCCGTATGGGCGTGGCCTACGGCCCATGCTGGTTTCTCCTATCCTAAAGGTTGCACAGCATGGCAACAGCATGGTTTCCTGCCATGGGGAAGGAGGAGTTCTAATTTCGGCATCAGATCCACTCCTGCGCGGGGATTGGAGATAAGGTCTTGGAACTGAAGCCTACAAATCCAAGTTTTGAAGACATGGTGGCCTAATGCCATGGCGGGGCCCAGGTGTAGGCTGTGCGGCCAGCTGTCTGGATGTTGTTCTGGATGTCTGGGCTCGGGCTGTGCCAGAAAGAGCCTTAGTGCCCAGGGAGCCTGTATAATTGGAGTGCCGTCGAGGGGCCTGGAGGTTGATCCTCATTTGGGGTCTCTGGGCAGCCCCAGAAGGCAACGTTTTTCCTCCGGTGGGCAGGCCGAGGGCTGCCTTGTGGCTCCGGAATTTCCAATCTGCAGGGCTTGTGGGCCAGGGGTGTGAGGTCGGACGTCTGAGAACACAAGCTAGGCTAAGGTTATAGGGCGAGTGCATGGGAGGCCCTCTCTTCAGGAGCTGAATTGAGATCCCCTGCCTCTGAAGACAGCGCGAGGATCCGACGTGGGCCCAGGTGGCCGTTCGTATCCATGTTGGGCCCTTCAGGAAAAGAAGTGCCACCTGCGGCCATGGAGATTTGCCCGCGCCAGGAGTTGTCAGAAGCAACCAACCACGAGGCATCCTTCTGCTGGGCATTCGATTCCTTTGGCATGGCTCCATGACGCCCCAGACGGAAGGACTCGAGATCCTCGTTCCAAGAATGGGTGCCTGGGCACCACACCTCGCATTCCCATTGGCTCTATAGGACAAGGCACGTCCGTTCTGCTGACTCTGGAGTAGCTCCCACTGAGTGGGAGTTACAGTGGCCTCTCCTGAAGATGGGTCCTAAGGAGGGTTTGTGTCCATGGAGACGTTGGAGTGTGGCAGTGGCTCAAGGTCCCTGAGGGATTCTCCTTCCGGATGCTTGAACTCAGCTCCCAACATCCAGTTTCCCATGTGTACACAGGAGGTGTCTGAGTGATGCTTCAGGACACGGCTATGCTTGTATTGGAGAACATGCCTCGGAGGATAGGCACCTGGAAACCAAAGCAAAGGTTCCCAAGGGCGTAGGGCCCTGTGTTCTGTGTCCGGGCACATCCATCTGCACGTCTGAGTGGAGGAAGTTGCTCAGCCTGTTTCAGATCGCATGTGTTTGTCCAGGTCGGCCTCCTCTATCGGGCTGGCCTCGTGGACATTGCAGATTTCTCCTGATCCATAGGGTTGTGGGCAATGGTAGGGGCACAGTTTGCAGGGAGTGGGCAGGCACAGTCCTGCGGTGTGTCTCCAAGGAGCCCCGGCCTTGGGACCAGGGCTGTGTGGATAGAATCTGAACACACAAACTCGGTTTGGGTTCGTGGCCGGGGGTATGGCAGGCCCAATGTACAGGTCATCGAGGGAGCTCCTCGGAATAGCAAGGCAGGGCGAGAGTGAGACGGCTGCTCAGGCTTGTGTCTCTGGATTTGGTGTCAAGCATGACCGTGGAATGGAGGGGTGGCCCCTTGGGCCTTGGAGGAGTCTCCCTCTCTGGGGATTGTGCCCGGCTCCCCAGAGTTGGTGGTCATTCTGTGGGATGGGAGGAGTCCTGTTTCCTGCCTCCAGTGTCCCTCCCAAAGAGGGACGTAGAGTGGAGTCCTGAACAGGGGAATGGAAAACGCATCCCCTGGTTTGTTTGGTGGCCTCGGGGCATGGCAATCCCCATAGGCGGCCTCTGGGTACTGCCCCTGAGAAGGCTGACTTCAGCTCGGGGCTCACGTGAGGGTCACAATGTGTTTGTGCCCAAGGAGGCCCTCCAGTGTGGGTGTGCTTCATGGCCCATGCTGGTTTCTCCTAACCTGAACGTTGGACAGTATGGCAACAGCATGGTATCCTGCCATGGGCAAGGTCTTATATGTGCATCAGATCCACTCTTGTGCAGTGGCTGGAGATAAGGTCCCGGTTCTGAAGCCTGAAAATCCAGGTTGGGAAGAGATGATGGCCTACTGCCATGGCAGGGAAAAGGTGTTGGCTGTGCGGCCAGCTGTCTGGGTGTTGTTCTGGATGTCTGAGCTCAGGCTGTGTCAGAGAGAGCGTTAGTTCCCAGGGCATCCTGTATAATTGGAGTGCTGTCGAGCGGCCTGTAGGTTGATCCTCTTGTTGGGGGTCCGGGCAGCCCCAGAGGGCGACGTTTTTCTCCTGGTGCCCAGGCCGAGTGCTGCGTTGTGGCTCCGGAATTGCCAGTCTGGAGGGCTTGTGGGCCAGGGGTGTGAGGTCGGAAGTCTGAGAGCACAAGCTAGGGTGAGGTTATGGGTCGAGGGCACGGCAGGCCCACACTGCAGAGGCCGAATCAAGATCCCCTGCATCTGAAGTCAGCGCGAGGATCCGACGTTGGCCCAGGTGGCCGTTTGTATCCATGTTGGGCCCTTCAGGAAGAGAGGTGCCACCTGCGGCCATGGAGATTTGCCCGCGCTAGGAGTTGCAAGAAGCAACCAACCACGAGGCATCCTTCTGCTGGGCCTTCGATTCCTTTGGCATGGCTCCATGACGCCCCAGACGGAAGGACGGGAGTTCCTCGTTCCAAGAATGGGTGCCTGGGCACCCCACCTCGCATTCCCATTATCTCCTAGGACAAGGCACATTTGTCCTGCTGCCTCTGGAGCAGCTCCCAGGGAGTTGGAGTGGAAATGGACTCTCTGGGAGACGGGTCATAAGGAGGGCTTGTGTCCATGGAGACTTTGGGATGTGGCGGTGCCTCGGGGACTCTGAAGGATTCTCCTAGCTGGAGGTGACACAGCTCCAAGGAGCGAGTTTCCCAGGTGGAGTCGAGAGGTGTTCTGATTGGTGCCTCAGGAAACCGCCTTATGCTTGTATTGGAGAACAGGCCTCTGAGGATAGAAGCCTGGATACCCAAGAAAAGACTTCTCATAGGGCGTAGGGGCCTGTCTTCTGTGTCTGGGGGTATCCGTCTGCATATCCGAGTGGATGTCATTACGCAGCTTGTGTCAGATCGCCCCTGTTTGTCCTGGGCGGCCTCCACTATTGGGATGGCCACGTGGACCTTGGAGAGGTCTCCTGATCGATAGGCTTGTGGGCCATGGTAGTGGCACAGTTTCCATGGAGTGGGCAGGCAGGCCAGTGCTGGGTCTCCAGGGTCCCCAGGCTTGGGGCCAGGGCTGTGAGGACGGAAACTGAACACACAAACTCGGCTTGGGTTAGCGGCCGAGGGTATGGCAGGTCCCATCTACAGACCATGAAGGGAGCTCCTCAGATTCGGAAGGAAGGACGTGTGTGAGACGGCTGCTCAGGCTTGTGTCTCTGAATTTTGGGTCAAGCATGACCGTGGAATGGAGGGGTGGCCTCATGGGGCTTGGACGAGTCTCCCTCTCCTCGGATTTGGCCTGGCTCCCCAGAGTGGGTCATCATTTTGGACGATGGGAGGGGTCCTGTTTTCTGCTTCAGGGCTCCATCCAAAGGAGGGATTACAGAGTAGAGGCCTGGGTAGAGGGGAATGGAAAAGCTGAGCCTGGGTTCCGTTTGGGGACCTTGGGGCATGGCAATCAACACAGGCGGCCTCTTGTTGCAGACACTGAGAAACCTCACTTGAGCACAGGGCTCACGCTGAGGGTCACAATGGCCGTTTGTGCCCAAGGCCGCCCTCCGTATGGGCGTGGCCTACGGCCCATGCTGGTTTCTCCTATCCTAAAGGTTGGACAGCATGGCAACAGCATGGTTTCCTGCCATGGGGAAGGAGGAGTTCTAATTTCGGCATCAGATCCACTCCTGCGCGGGGATTGGAGATAAGGTCTTGGAACTGAAGCCTACAAATCCAAGTTTTGAAGACATGGTGGCCTAATGCCATGGCGGGGCCCAGGTGTAGGCTGAGTGGCCAGCTATCTGGGTGTTGTTCTGGATGTCTGGGCTCGGGCTGTGCCAGAAAGAGCCTTAGTGCCCAGGGAGCCTGTATAATTGGAGTGCCGTCGAGGGGCCTGGAGGTTGATCCTCATTTGGGGTCTCTGGGCAGCCCCAGAAGGCAACGTTTTTCCTCCGGTGGGCAGGCCGAGGGCTGCCTTGTGGCTCCGGAATTTCCAATCTGCAGGGCTTGTGGGCCACGGGTGTGAGTTCGGACGTCTGAGAACACAAGCTAGGCTAAGGTTATGGGGCGAGTGCATGGGAGGCCCTCTCTGCAGGAGCTGAATTGAGATCCCCTGCCTCTGAAGTCAGCGCGAGGATCCGACGTGGGCCCAGGTGGCCGTTCGTATCCATGTTGGGCCCTTCAGGAAAAGAGGTGCCACCTGCGGCCATGGAGATTTGCCCGCGCCAGGAGTTGTCAGAAGCAACCAACCACGAGGCATCCTTCTGCTGGGCATTCGATTCCTTTGGCATGGCTCCATGACGCCCCAGACGGAAGGACTCGAGATCCTCGTTCCAAGAATGGGTGCCTGGGCACCGCACCTCGCATTCCCATTGGCTCTATAGGACAAGGCACGTCCGTTCTGCTGACTCTGGAGTAGCTCCCACTGAGTGGGAGTTATAGTGGCCTCTCCTGAAGATGGGTCCTAAGGAGGGTTTGTGTCCATGGAGACGTTGGAGTGTGGCAGTGGCTCAAGGTCCCTGAGGGATTCTCCTTCTGGATGCTTGAACTCAGCTCCCAACATCCAGTTTCCCATGTGTACACAGGAGGTGTCTGAGTGATGCTTCAGGACACGGCTATGCTTGTATTGGAGAACATGCCTCGGAGGATAGGCACCTGGAAACCAAAGCACAGGTTCCCAAGGGCGTAGGGCCCTGTGTTCTGTGTCCGGGCACATCCATCTGCACGTCTGAGTGGAGGTCGTTGCTCAGCTTGTTTCAGATCGCATGTGTTTGTCCAGGTCGGCCTCCACTATCGGGCTGGCCTCGTGGACGTTGCAGATTTCTCCTGATCCATAGGGTTGTGGGCAATGGTAGGGGCACAGTTTGCAGGGAGTGGGCAGGCACAGTCCTGCGGTGTGTCTCCAAGGAGCCCCGGCCTTGGGACCAGGGCTGTGTGGATAGAATCTGAACACACAAACTCGGCTTGGGTTCGTGGCCGGGGGTATGGCAGGCCCAATGTACAGGTCATCGAGGGAGCTCCTCGGAATAGCAAGGCAGGGCGAGAGTGAGACGGCTGCTCAGGCTTGTGTCTCTGGATTTGGTGTCAAGCATGACCGTGGAATGGAGGGGTGGCCCCTTGGGCCTTGGAGGAGTCTCCCTCCCTGGGGATTGTGCCCGGCTCCCCAGAGTTGGTGGTCATTCTGTGGGATGGGAGGAGTCCTGTTTCCTGCCTCCAGTGTCCCTCCCAAAGTGGGACGTAGAGTGGAGTCCTGAACAGGGGAATGGAAAACGCATCCCCTGGTTTGTTTGGTGGCCTCGGGGCATGGCAATCCCCATAGGCGGCCTCTGGGTGCTGCCCCTGAGAAGGCTGACTTGAGCTCGGGGCTCACATGAGGGTCACAATGTGTGTTTGTGCCCAAGGAGGCCCTCCAGTGTGGGTGTGCTTCATGGCCCATGCTGGTTTCTCCTAACCTGAACGTTGGACAGTATGGCAACAGCATGGTATCCTGCCATGGGCAAGGTCTTATATGTGCATCAGATCCACTCCTGTGCAGTGACTGGAGATAAGGTCCCGGTTCTGAAGCCTGAAAATCCAGGTTGGGAAGAGATGATGGCCTACTGCCATGGCAGGGAAAAGGTGTTGGCTGTGCGGCCAGCTGTCTGGGTGTTGTTCTGGATGTCTGAGCTCAGGCTGTGTCAGAGAGAGCGTTAGTTCCCAGGGCATCCTGTATAATTGGAGTGCTGTCGAGCGGCCTGTAGGTTGATCCTCTTGTTGGGGGTCCGGGCAGCCCCAGAGGGCGACGTTTTTCTCCTGGTGCCCAGGCCGAGTGCTGCGTTGTGGCTCCGGAATTGCCAGTCTGGAGGGCTTGTGGGCCAGGGGTGTGAGGTCGGAAGTCTGAGAGCACAAGCTAGGGTGAGGTTATGGGTCGAGGGCACGGCAGGCCCACACTGCAGAGGCCGAATCAAGATCCCCTGCATCTGAAGTCAGCGCGAGGATCCGACGTTGGCCCAGGTGGCCGTTTGTATCCATGTTGGGCCCTTCAGGAAGAGAGGTGCCACCTGCGGCCATGGAGATTTGCCCGCGCTAGGAGTTGCAAGAAGCAACCAACCACGAGGCATCCTTCTGCTGGGCCTTCGATTCCTTTGGCATGGCTCCATGACGCCCCAGACGGAAGGACGGGAGTTCCTCGTTCCAAGAATGGGTGCCTGGGCACCCCACCTCGCATTCCCATTATCTCCTAGGACAAGGCACATTTGTCCTGCTGCCTCTGGAGCAGCTCCCAGGGAGTTGGAGTGGAAATGGACTCTCTGGGAGACGGGTCATAAGGAGGGCTTGTGTCCATGGAGACTTTGGGATGTGGCGGTGCCTCGGGGACTCTGAAGGATTCTCCTAGCTGGAGGTGACACAGCTCCAAGGAGCGAGTTTCCCAGGTGGAGTCGAGAGGTGTTCTGATTGGTGCCTCAGGAAACCGCCTTATGCTTGTATTGGAGAACAGGCCTCTGAGGATAGAAGCCTGGATACCCAAGAAAAGACTTCTCATAGGGCGTAGGGGCCTGTCTTCTGTGTCTGGGGGTATCCGTCTGCATATCCGAGTGGATGTCATTACGCAGCTTGTGTCAGATCGCCCCTGTTTGTCCTGGGCGGCCTCCACTATTGGGATGGCCACGTGGACCTTGGAGAGGTCTCCTGATCGATAGGCTTGTGGGCCATGGTAGTGGCACAGTTTCCATGGAGTGGGCAGGCAGGCCAGTGCTGGGTCTCCAGGGTCCCCAGGCTTGGGGCCAGGGCTGTGAGGACGGAAACTGAACACACAAACTCGGCTTGGGTTAGCGGCCGAGGGTATGGCAGGTCCCATCTACAGACCATGAAGGGAGCTCCTCAGATTCGGAAGGAAGGACGTGTGTGAGACGGCTGCTCAGGCTTGTGTCTCTGAATTTTGGGTCAAGCATGACCGTGGAATGGAGGGGTGGCCTCATGGGGCTTGGACGAGTCTCCCTCTCCTCGGATTTGGCCTGGCTCCCCAGAGTGGGTCATCATTTTGGACGATGGGAGGGGTCCTGTTTTCTGCTTCAGGGCTCCATCCAAAGGAGGGATTACAGAGTAGAGGCCTGGGTAGAGGGGAATGGAAAAGCTGAGCCTGGGTTCCGTTTGGGGACCTTGGGGCATGGCAATCAACACAGGCGGCCTCTTGTTGCAGACACTGAGAAACCTCACTTGAGCACAGGGCTCACGCTGAGGGTCACAATGGCCGTTTGTGCCCAAGGCCGCCCTCCGTATGGGCGTGGCCTACGGCCCATGCTGGTTTCTCCTATCCTAAAGGTTGGACAGCATGGCAACAGCATGGTTTCCTGCCATGGGGAAGGAGGAGTTCTAATTTCGGCATCAGATCCACTCCTGCGCGGGGATTGGAGATAAGGTCTTGGAACTGAAGCCTACAAATCCAAGTTTTGAAGACATGGTGGCCTAATGCCATGGCGGGGCCCAGGTGTAGGCTGAGTGGCCAGCTATCTGGGTGTTGTTCTGGATGTCTGGGCTCGGGCTGTGCCAGAAAGAGCCTTAGTGCCCAGGGAGCCTGTATAATTGGAGTGCCGTCGAGGGGCCTGGAGGTTGATCCTCATTTGGGGTCTCTGGGCAGCCCCAGAAGGCAACGTTTTTCCTCCGGTGGGCAGGCCGAGGGCTGCCTTGTGGCTCCGGAATTTCCAATCTGCAGGGCTTGTGGGCCACGGGTGTGAGTTCGGACGTCTGAGAACACAAGCTAGGCTAAGGTTATGGGGCGAGTGCATGGGAGGCCCTCTCTGCAGGAGCTGAATTGAGATCCCCTGCCTCTGAAGTCAGCGCGAGGATCCGACGTGGGCCCAGGTGGCCGTTCGTATCCATGTTGGGCCCTTCAGGAAAAGAGGTGCCACCTGCGGCCATGGAGATTTGCCCGCGCCAGGAGTTGTCAGAAGCAACCAACCACGAGGCATCCTTCTGCTGGGCATTCGATTCCTTTGGCATGGCTCCATGACGCCCCAGACGGAAGGACTCGAGATCCTCGTTCCAAGAATGGGTGCCTGGGCACCGCACCTCGCATTCCCATTGGCTCTATAGGACAAGGCACGTCCGTTCTGCTGACTCTGGAGTAGCTCCCACTGAGTGGGAGTTATAGTGGCCTCTCCTGAAGATGGGTCCTAAGGAGGGTTTGTGTCCATGGAGACGTTGGAGTGTGGCAGTGGCTCAAGGTCCCTGAGGGATTCTCCTTCTGGATGCTTGAACTCAGCTCCCAACATCCAGTTTCCCATGTGTACACAGGAGGTGTCTGAGTGATGCTTCAGGACACGGCTATGCTTGTATTGGAGAACATGCCTCGGAGGATAGGCACCTGGAAACCAAAGCACAGGTTCCCAAGGGCGTAGGGCCCTGTGTTCTGTGTCCGGGCACATCCATCTGCACGTCTGAGTGGAGGTCGTTGCTCAGCTTGTTTCAGATCGCATGTGTTTGTCCAGGTCGGCCTCCACTATCGGGCTGGCCTCGTGGACGTTGCAGATTTCTCCTGATCCATAGGGTTGTGGGCAATGGTAGGGGCACAGTTTGCAGGGAGTGGGCAGGCACAGTCCTGCGGTGTGTCTCCAAGGAGCCCCGGCCTTGGGACCAGGGCTGTGTGGATAGAATCTGAACACACAAACTCGGCTTGGGTTCGTGGCCGGGGGTATGGCAGGCCCAATGTACAGGTCATCGAGGGAGCTCCTCGGAATAGCAAGGCAGGGCGAGAGTGAGACGGCTGCTCAGGCTTGTGTCTCTGGATTTGGTGTCAAGCATGACCGTGGAATGGAGGGGTGGCCCCTTGGGCCTTGGAGGAGTCTCCCTCCCTGGGGATTGTGCCCGGCTCCCCAGAGTTGGTGGTCATTCTGTGGGATGGGAGGAGTCCTGTTTCCTGCCTCCAGTGTCCCTCCCAAAGTGGGACGTAGAGTGGAGTCCTGAACAGGGGAATGGAAAACGCATCCCCTGGTTTGTTTGGTGGCCTCGGGGCATGGCAATCCCCATAGGCGGCCTCTGGGTGCTGCCCCTGAGAAGGCTGACTTGAGCTCGGGGCTCACATGAGGGTCACAATGTGTGTTTGTGCCCAAGGAGGCCCTCCAGTGTGGGTGTGCTTCATGGCCCATGCTGGTTTCTCCTAACCTGAACGTTGGACAGTATGGCAACAGCATGGTATCCTGCCATGGGCAAGGTCTTATATGTGCATCAGATCCACTCCTGTGCAGTGACTGGAGATAAGGTCCCGGTTCTGAAGCCTGAAAATCCAGGTTGGGAAGAGATGATGGCCTACTGCCATGGCAGGGAAAAGGTGTTGGCTGTGCGGCCAGCTGTCTGGGTGTTGTTCTGGATGTCTGAGCTCAGGCTGTGTCAGAGAGAGCGTTAGTTCCCAGGGCATCCTGTATAATTGGAGTGCTGTCGAGCGGCCTGTAGGTTGATCCTCTTGTTGGGGGTCCGGGCAGCCCCAGAGGGCGACGTTTTTCTCCTGGTGCCCAGGCCGAGTGCTGCGTTGTGGCTCCGGAATTGCCAGTCTGGAGGGCTTGTGGGCCAGGGGTGTGAGGTCGGAAGTCTGAGAGCACAAGCTAGGGTGAGGTTATGGGTCGAGGGCACGGCAGGCCCACACTGCAGAGGCCGAATCAAGATCCCCTGCATCTGAAGTCAGCGCGAGGATCCGACGTTGGCCCAGGTGGCCGTTTGTATCCATGTTGGGCCCTTCAGGAAGAGAGGTGCCACCTGCGGCCATGGAGATTTGCCCGCGCTAGGAGTTGCAAGAAGCAACCAACCACGAGGCATCCTTCTGCTGGGCCTTCGATTCCTTTGGCATGGCTCCATGACGCCCCAGACGGAAGGACGGGAGTTCCTCGTTCCAAGAATGGGTGCCTGGGCACCCCACCTCGCATTCCCATTATCTCCTAGGACAAGGCACATTTGTCCTGCTGCCTCTGGAGCAGCTCCCAGGGAGTTGGAGTGGAAATGGACTCTCTGGGAGACGGGTCATAAGGAGGGCTTGTGTCCATGGAGACTTTGGGATGTGGCGGTGCCTCGGGGACTCTGAAGGATTCTCCTAGCTGGAGGTGACACAGCTCCAAGGAGCGAGTTTCCCAGGTGGAGTCGAGAGGTGTTCTGATTGGTGCCTCAGGAAACCGCCTTATGCTTGTATTGGAGAACAGGCCTCTGAGGATAGAAGCCTGGATACCCAAGAAAAGACTTCTCATAGGGCGTAGGGGCCTGTCTTCTGTGTCTGGGGGTATCCGTCTGCATATCCGAGTGGATGTCATTACGCAGCTTGTGTCAGATCGCCCCTGTTTGTCCTGGGCGGCCTCCACTATTGGGATGGCCACGTGGACCTTGGAGAGGTCTCCTGATCGATAGGCTTGTGGGCCATGGTAGTGGCACAGTTTCCATGGAGTGGGCAGGCAGGCCAGTGCTGGGTCTCCAGGGTCCCCAGGCTTGGGGCCAGGGCTGTGAGGACGGAAACTGAACACACAAACTCGGCTTGGGTTAGCGGCCGAGGGTATGGCAGGTCCCATCTACAGACCATGAAGGGAGCTCCTCAGATTCGGAAGGAAGGACGTGTGTGAGACGGCTGCTCAGGCTTGTGTCTCTGAATTTTGGGTCAAGCATGACCGTGGAATGGAGGGGTGGCCTCATGGGGCTTGGACGAGTCTCCCTCTCCTCGGATTTGGCCTGGCTCCCCAGAGTGGGTCATCATTTTGGACGATGGGAGGGGTCCTGTTTTCTGCTTCAGGGCTCCATCCAAAGGAGGGATTACAGAGTAGAGGCCTGGGTAGAGGGGAATGGAAAAGCTGAGCCTGGGTTCCGTTTGGGGACCTTGGGGCATGGCAATCAACACAGGCGGCCTCTTGTTGCAGACACTGAGAAACCTCACTTGAGCACAGGGCTCACGCTGAGGGTCACAATGGCCGTTTGTGCCCAAGGCCGCCCTCCGTATGGGCGTGGCCTACGGCCCATGCTGGTTTCTCCTATCCTAAAGGTTGGACAGCATGGCAACAGCATGGTTTCCTGCCATGGGGAAGGAGGAGTTCTAATTTCGGCATCAGATCCACTCCTGCGCGGGGATTGGAGATAAGGTCTTGGAACTGAAGCCTACAAATCCAAGTTTTGAAGACATGGTGGCCTAATGCCATGGCGGGGCCCAGGTGTAGGCTGAGTGGCCAGCTATCTGGGTGTTGTTCTGGATGTCTGGGCTCGGGCTGTGCCAGAAAGAGCCTTAGTGCCCAGGGAGCCTGTATAATTGGAGTGCCGTCGAGGGGCCTGGAGGTTGATCCTCATTTGGGGTCTCTGGGCAGCCCCAGAAGGCAACGTTTTTCCTCCGGTGGGCAGGCCGAGGGCTGCCTTGTGGCTCCGGAATTTCCAATCTGCAGGGCTTGTGGGCCACGGGTGTGAGTTCGGACGTCTGAGAACACAAGCTAGGCTAAGGTTATGGGGCGAGTGCATGGGAGGCCCTCTCTGCAGGAGCTGAATTGAGATCCCCTGCCTCTGAAGTCAGCGCGAGGATCCGACGTGGGCCCAGGTGGCCGTTCGTATCCATGTTGGGCCCTTCAGGAAAAGAGGTGCCACCTGCGGCCATGGAGATTTGCCCGCGCCAGGAGTTGTCAGAAGCAACCAACCACGAGGCATCCTTCTGCTGGGCATTCGATTCCTTTGGCATGGCTCCATGACGCCCCAGACGGAAGGACTCGAGATCCTCGTTCCAAGAATGGGTGCCTGGGCACCGCACCTCGCATTCCCATTGGCTCTATAGGACAAGGCACGTCCGTTCTGCTGACTCTGGAGTAGCTCCCACTGAGTGGGAGTTATAGTGGCCTCTCCTGAAGATGGGTCCTAAGGAGGGTTTGTGTCCATGGAGACGTTGGAGTGTGGCAGTGGCTCAAGGTCCCTGAGGGATTCTCCTTCTGGATGCTTGAACTCAGCTCCCAACATCCAGTTTCCCATGTGTACACAGGAGGTGTCTGAGTGATGCTTCAGGACACGGCTATGCTTGTATTGGAGAACATGCCTCGGAGGATAGGCACCTGGAAACCAAAGCACAGGTTCCCAAGGGCGTAGGGCCCTGTGTTCTGTGTCCGGGCACATCCATCTGCACGTCTGAGTGGAGGTCGTTGCTCAGCTTGTTTCAGATCGCATGTGTTTGTCCAGGTCGGCCTCCACTATCGGGCTGGCCTCGTGGACGTTGCAGATTTCTCCTGATCCATAGGGTTGTGGGCAATGGTAGGGGCACAGTTTGCAGGGAGTGGGCAGGCACAGTCCTGCGGTGTGTCTCCAAGGAGCCCCGGCCTTGGGACCAGGGCTGTGTGGATAGAATCTGAACACACAAACTCGGCTTGGGTTCGTGGCCGGGGGTATGGCAGGCCCAATGTACAGGTCATCGAGGGAGCTCCTCGGAATAGCAAGGCAGGGCGAGAGTGAGACGGCTGCTCAGGCTTGTGTCTCTGGATTTGGTGTCAAGCATGACCGTGGAATGGAGGGGTGGCCCCTTGGGCCTTGGAGGAGTCTCCCTCCCTGGGGATTGTGCCCGGCTCCCCAGAGTTGGTGGTCATTCTGTGGGATGGGAGGAGTCCTGTTTCCTGCCTCCAGTGTCCCTCCCAAAGTGGGACGTAGAGTGGAGTCCTGAACAGGGGAATGGAAAACGCATCCCCTGGTTTGTTTGGTGGCCTCGGGGCATGGCAATCCCCATAGGCGGCCTCTGGGTGCTGCCCCTGAGAAGGCTGACTTGAGCTCGGGGCTCACATGAGGGTCACAATGTGTGTTTGTGCCCAAGGAGGCCCTCCAGTGTGGGTGTGCTTCATGGCCCATGCTGGTTTCTCCTAACCTGAACGTTGGACAGTATGGCAACAGCATGGTATCCTGCCATGGGCAAGGTCTTATATGTGCATCAGATCCACTCCTGTGCAGTGACTGGAGATAAGGTCCCGGTTCTGAAGCCTGAAAATCCAGGTTGGGAAGAGATGATGGCCTACTGCCATGGCAGGGAAAAGGTGTTGGCTGTGCGGCCAGCTGTCTGGGTGTTGTTCTGGATGTCTGAGCTCAGGCTGTGTCAGAGAGAGCGTTAGTTCCCAGGGCATCCTGTATAATTGGAGTGCTGTCGAGCGGCCTGTAGGTTGATCCTCTTGTTGGGGGTCCGGGCAGCCCCAGAGGGCGACGTTTTTCTCCTGGTGCCCAGGCCGAGTGCTGCGTTGTGGCTCCGGAATTGCCAGTCTGGAGGGCTTGTGGGCCAGGGGTGTGAGGTCGGAAGTCTGAGAGCACAAGCTAGGGTGAGGTTATGGGTCGAGGGCACGGCAGGCCCACACTGCAGAGGCCGAATCAAGATCCCCTGCATCTGAAGTCAGCGCGAGGATCCGACGTTGGCCCAGGTGGCCGTTTGTATCCATGTTGGGCCCTTCAGGAAGAGAGGTGCCACCTGCGGCCATGGAGATTTGCCCGCGCTAGGAGTTGCAAGAAGCAACCAACCACGAGGCATCCTTCTGCTGGGCCTTCGATTCCTTTGGCATGGCTCCATGACGCCCCAGACGGAAGGACGGGAGTTCCTCGTTCCAAGAATGGGTGCCTGGGCACCCCACCTCGCATTCCCATTATCTCCTAGGACAAGGCACATTTGTCCTGCTGCCTCTGGAGCAGCTCCCAGGGAGTTGGAGTGGAAATGGACTCTCTGGGAGACGGGTCATAAGGAGGGCTTGTGTCCATGGAGACTTTGGGATGTGGCGGTGCCTCGGGGACTCTGAAGGATTCTCCTAGCTGGAGGTGACACAGCTCCAAGGAGCGAGTTTCCCAGGTGGAGTCGAGAGGTGTTCTGATTGGTGCCTCAGGAAACCGCCTTATGCTTGTATTGGAGAACAGGCCTCTGAGGATAGAAGCCTGGATACCCAAGAAAAGACTTCTCATAGGGCGTAGGGGCCTGTCTTCTGTGTCTGGGGGTATCCGTCTGCATATCCGAGTGGATGTCATTACGCAGCTTGTGTCAGATCGCCCCTGTTTGTCCTGGGCGGCCTCCACTATTGGGATGGCCACGTGGACCTTGGAGAGGTCTCCTGATCGATAGGCTTGTGGGCCATGGTAGTGGCACAGTTTCCATGGAGTGGGCAGGCAGGCCAGTGCTGGGTCTCCAGGGTCCCCAGGCTTGGGACCAGGGCTGTGAGGACGGAAACTGAACACACAAACTCGGCTTGGGTTAGCGGCCGAGGGTATGGCAGGTCCCATCTACAGACCATGAAGGGAGCTCCTCAGATTCGGAAGGAAGGACGTGTGTGAGACGGCTGCTCAGGCTTGTGTCTCTGAATTTTGGGTCAAGCATGACCGTGGAATGGAGGGGTGGCCTCATGGGGCTTGGACGAGTCTCCCTCTCCTCGGATTTGGCCTGGCTCCCCAGAGTGGGTCATCATTTTGGACGATGGGAGGGGTCCTGTTTTCTGCTTCAGGGCTCCATCCAAAGGAGGGATTACAGAGTAGAGGCCTGGGTAGAGGGGAATGGAAAAGCTGAGCCTGGGTTCCGTTTGGGGACCTTGGGGCATGGCAATCAACACAGGCGGCCTCTTGTTGCAGACACTGAGAAACCTCACTTGAGCACAGGGCTCACGCTGAGGGTCACAATGGCCGTTTGTGCCCAAGGCCGCCCTCCGTATGGGCGTGGCCTACGGCCCATGCTGGTTTCTCCTATCCTAAAGGTTGGACAGCATGGCAACAGCATGGTTTCCTGCCATGGGGAAGGAGGAGTTCTAATTTCGGCATCAGATCCACTCCTGCGCGGGGATTGGAGATAAGGTCTTGGAACTGAAGCCTACAAATCCAAGTTTTGAAGACATGGTGGCCTAATGCCATGGCGGGGCCCAGGTGTAGGCTGAGTGGCCAGCTATCTGGGTGTTGTTCTGGATGTCTGGGCTCGGGCTGTGCCAGAAAGAGCCTTAGTGCCCAGGGAGCCTGTATAATTGGAGTGCCGTCGAGGGGCCTGGAGGTTGATCCTCATTTGGGGTCTCTGGGCAGCCCCAGAAGGCAACGTTTTTCCTCCGGTGGGCAGGCCGAGGGCTGCCTTGTGGCTCCGGAATTTCCAATCTGCAGGGCTTGTGGGCCACGGGTGTGAGTTCGGACGTCTGAGAACACAAGCTAGGCTAAGGTTATGGGGCGAGTGCATGGGAGGCCCTCTCTGCAGGAGCTGAATTGAGATCCCCTGCCTCTGAAGTCAGCGCGAGGATCCGACGTGGGCCCAGGTGGCCGTTCGTATCCATGTTGGGCCCTTCAGGAAAAGAGGTGCCACCTGCGGCCATGGAGATTTGCCCGCGCCAGGAGTTGTCAGAAGCAACCAACCACGAGGCATCCTTCTGCTGGGCATTCGATTCCTTTGGCATGGCTCCATGACGCCCCAGACGGAAGGACTCGAGATCCTCGTTCCAAGAATGGGTGCCTGGGCACCGCACCTCGCATTCCCATTGGCTCTATAGGACAAGGCACGTCCGTTCTGCTGACTCTGGAGTAGCTCCCACTGAGTGGGAGTTATAGTGGCCTCTCCTGAAGATGGGTCCTAAGGAGGGTTTGTGTCCATGGAGACGTTGGAGTGTGGCAGTGGCTCAAGGTCCCTGAGGGATTCTCCTTCTGGATGCTTGAACTCAGCTCCCAACATCCAGTTTCCCATGTGTACACAGGAGGTGTCTGAGTGATGCTTCAGGACACGGCTATGCTTGTATTGGAGAACATGCCTCGGAGGATAGGCACCTGGAAACCAAAGCACAGGTTCCCAAGGGCGTAGGGCCCTGTGTTCTGTGTCCGGGCACATCCATCTGCACGTCTGAGTGGAGGTCGTTGCTCAGCTTGTTTCAGATCGCATGTGTTTGTCCAGGTCGGCCTCCACTATCGGGCTGGCCTCGTGGACGTTGCAGATTTCTCCTGATCCATAGGGTTGTGGGCAATGGTAGGGGCACAGTTTGCAGGGAGTGGGCAGGCACAGTCCTGCGGTGTGTCTCCAAGGAGCCCCGGCCTTGGGACCAGGGCTGTGTGGATAGAATCTGAACACACAAACTCGGCTTGGGTTCGTGGCCGGGGGTATGGCAGGCCCAATGTACAGGTCATCGAGGGAGCTCCTCGGAATAGCAAGGCAGGGCGAGAGTGAGACGGCTGCTCAGGCTTGTGTCTCTGGATTTGGTGTCAAGCATGACCGTGGAATGGAGGGGTGGCCCCTTGGGCCTTGGAGGAGTCTCCCTCCCTGGGGATTGTGCCCGGCTCCCCAGAGTTGGTGGTCATTCTGTGGGATGGGAGGAGTCCTGTTTCCTGCCTCCAGTGTCCCTCCCAAAGTGGGACGTAGAGTGGAGTCCTGAACAGGGGAATGGAAAACGCATCCCCTGGTTTGTTTGGTGGCCTCGGGGCATGGCAATCCCCATAGGCGGCCTCTGGGTGCTGCCCCTGAGAAGGCTGACTTGAGCTCGGGGCTCACATGAGGGTCACAATGTGTGTTTGTGCCCAAGGAGGCCCTCCAGTGTGGGTGTGCTTCATGGCCCATGCTGGTTTCTCCTAACCTGAACGTTGGACAGTATGGCAACAGCATGGTATCCTGCCATGGGCAAGGTCTTATATGTGCATCAGATCCACTCTTGTGCAGTGACTGGAGATAAGGTCCCGGTTCTGAAGCCTGAAAATCCAGGTTGGGAAGAGATGATGGCCTACTGCCATGGCAGGGAAAAGGTGTTGGCTGTGCGGCCAGCTGTCTGGGTGTTGTTCTGGATGTCTGAGCTCAGGCTGTGTCAGAGAGAGCGTTAGTTCCCAGGGCATCCTGTATAATTGGAGTGCTGTCGAGCGGCCTGTAGGTTGATCCTCTTGTTGGGGGTCCGGGCAGCCCCAGAGGGCGACGTTTTTCTCCTGGTGCCCAGGCCGAGTGCTGCGTTGTGGCTCCGGAATTGCCAGTCTGGAGGGCTTGTGGGCCAGGGGTGTGAGGTCGGAAGTCTGAGAGCACAAGCTAGGGTGAGGTTATGGGTCGAGGGCACGGCAGGCCCACACTGCAGAGGCCGAATCAAGATCCCCTGCATCTGAAGTCAGCGCGAGGATCCGACGTTGGCCCAGGTGGCCGTTTGTATCCATGTTGGGCCCTTCAGGAAGAGAGGTGCCACCTGCGGCCATGGAGATTTGCCCGCGCTAGGAGTTGCAAGAAGCAACCAACCACGAGGCATCCTTCTGCTGGGCCTTCGATTCCTTTGGCATGGCTCCATGACGCCCCAGACGGAAGGACGGGAGTTCCTCGTTCCAAGAATGGGTGCCTGGGCACCCCACCTCGCATTCCCATTATCTCCTAGGACAAGGCACATTTGTCCTGCTGCCTCTGGAGCAGCTCCCAGGGAGTTGGAGTGGAAATGGACTCTCTGGGAGACGGGTCATAAGGAGGGCTTGTGTCCATGGAGACTTTGGGATGTGGCGGTGCCTCGGGGACTCTGAAGGATTCTCCTAGCTGGAGGTGACACAGCTCCAAGGAGCGAGTTTCCCAGGTGGAGTCGAGAGGTGTTCTGATTGGTGCCTCAGGAAACCGCCTTATGCTTGTATTGGAGAACAGGCCTCTGAGGATAGAAGCCTGGATACCCAAGAAAAGACTTCTCATAGGGCGTAGGGGCCTGTCTTCTGTGTCTGGGGGTATCCGTCTGCATATCCGAGTGGATGTCATTACGCAGCTTGTGTCAGATCGCCCCTGTTTGTCCTGGGCGGCCTCCACTATTGGGATGGCCACGTGGACCTTGGAGAGGTCTCCTGATCGATAGGCTTGTGGGCCATGGTAGTGGCACAGTTTCCATGGAGTGGGCAGGCAGGCCAGTGCTGGGTCTCCAGGGTCCCCAGGCTTGGGGCCAGGGCTGTGAGGACGGAAACTGAACACACAAACTCGGCTTGGGTTAGCGGCCGAGGGTATGGCAGGTCCCATCTACAGACCATGAAGGGAGCTCCTCAGATTCGGAAGGAAGGACGTGTGTGAGACGGCTGCTCAGGCTTGTGTCTCTGAATTTTGGGTCAAGCATGACCGTGGAATGGAGGGGTGGCCTCATGGGGCTTGGACGAGTCTCCCTCTCCTCGGATTTGGCCTGGCTCCCCAGAGTGGGTCATCATTTTGGACGATGGGAGGGGTCCTGTTTTCTGCTTCAGGGCTCCATCCAAAGGAGGGATTACAGAGTAGAGGCCTGGGTAGAGGGGAATGGAAAAGCTGAGCCTGGGTTCCGTTTGGGGACCTTGGGGCATGGCAATCAACACAGGCGGCCTCTTGTTGCAGACACTGAGAAACCTCACTTGAGCACAGGGCTCACGCTGAGGGTCACAATGGCCGTTTGTGCCCAAGGCCGCCCTCCGTATGGGCGTGGCCTACGGCCCATGCTGGTTTCTCCTATCCTAAAGGTTGGACAGCATGGCAACAGCATGGTTTCCTGCCATGGGGAAGGAGGAGTTCTAATTTCGGCATCAGATCCACTCCTGCGCGGGGATTGGAGATAAGGTCTTGGAACTGAAGCCTACAAATCCAAGTTTTGAAGACATGGTGGCCTAATGCCATGGCGGGGCCCAGGTGTAGGCTGAGTGGCCAGCTATCTGGGTGTTGTTCTGGATGTCTGGGCTCGGGCTGTGCCAGAAAGAGCCTTAGTGCCCAGGGAGCCTGTATAATTGGAGTGCCGTCGAGGGGCCTGGAGGTTGATCCTCATTTGGGGTCTCTGGGCAGCCCCAGAAGGCAACGTTTTTCCTCCGGTGGGCAGGCCGAGGGCTGCCTTGTGGCTCCGGAATTTCCAATCTGCAGGGCTTGTGGGCCACGGGTGTGAGTTCGGACGTCTGAGAACACAAGCTAGGCTAAGGTTATGGGGCGAGTGCATGGGAGGCCCTCTCTGCAGGAGCTGAATTGAGATCCCCTGCCTCTGAAGTCAGCGCGAGGATCCGACGTGGGCCCAGGTGGCCGTTCGTATCCATGTTGGGCCCTTCAGGAAAAGAGGTGCCACCTGCGGCCATGGAGATTTGCCCGCGCCAGGAGTTGTCAGAAGCAACCAACCACGAGGCATCCTTCTGCTGGGCATTCGATTCCTTTGGCATGGCTCCATGACGCCCCAGACGGAAGGACTCGAGATCCTCGTTCCAAGAATGGGTGCCTGGGCACCACACCTCGCATTCCCATTGGCTCTATAGGACAAGGCACGTCCGTTCTGCTGACTCTGGAGTAGCTCCCACTGAGTGGGAGTTATAGTGGCCTCTCCTGAAGATGGGTCCTAAGGAGGGTTTGTGTCCATGGAGACGTTGGAGTGTGGCAGTGGCTCAAGGTCCCTGAGGGATTCTCCTTCTGGATGCTTGAACTCAGCTCCCAACATCCAGTTTCCCATGTGTACACAGGAGGTGTGTGAGTGATGCTTCAGGATACGACTATGCTTGTATTGGAGAACATGCCTCGGAGGATAGGCACCTGGAAACCAAAGCACAGGTTCCCAAGGGCGTAGGGCCCTGTGTTCTGTGTCCGGGCACATCCATCTGCACGTCTGAGTGGAGGTCGTTGCTCAGCTTGTTTCAGATCGCATGTGTTTGTCCAGGGCGGCCTCCACTATCGGGCTGGCCTCGTGGACGTTGCAGATTTCTCCTGATCCACAGGGTTGTGGGCAATGGTAGGGGCACAGTTTGCAGGGAGTGGGCAGGCACAGTCCTGCGGTGTGTCTCCAAGAGGCCCGGCCTTGGGACCAGGGCTGTGTGGATAGAATCTGAACACACAAACTCGGCTTGGGTTCGTGGCCGGGGGTATGGCAGGCCCAATGTACAGGTCATCGAGGGAGCTCCTCGGAATAGCAAGGCAGGGCGAGAGTGAGACGGCTGCTCAGGCTTGTGTCTCTGGATTTGGTGTCAAGCATGACCGTGGAATGGAGGGGTGGCCCCTTGGGCCTTGGAGGAGTCTCCCTCCCTGGGGATTGTGCCCGGCTCCCCAGAGTTGGTGGTCATTCTGTGGGATGGGAGGAGTCCTGTTTCCTGCCTCCAGTGTCCCTCCCAAAGTGGGACGTAGAGTGGAGTCCTGAACAGGGGAATGGAAAACGCATCCCCTGGTTTGTTTGGTGGCCTCGGGGCATGGCAATCCCCATAGGCGGCCTCTGGGTGCTGCCCCTGAGAAGGCTGACTTGAGCTCGGGGCTCACATGAGGGTCACAATGTGTGTTTGTGCCCAAGGAGGCCCTCCAGTGTGGGTGTGCTTCATGGCCCATGCTGGTTTCTCCTAACCTGAACGTTGGACAGTATGGCAACAGCATGGTATCCTGCCATGGGCAAGGTCTTATATGTGCATCAGATCCACTCTTGTGCAGTGACTGGAGATAAGGTCCCGGTTCTGAAGCCTGAAAATCCAGGTTGGGAAGAGATGATGGCCTACTGCCATGGCAGGGAAAAGGTGTTGGCTGTGCGGCCAGCTGTCTGGGTGTTGTTCTGGATGTCTGAGCTCAGGCTTTGTCAGAGAGAGCGTTAGTTCCCAGGGCATCCTGTATAATTGGAGTGCTGTCGAGCGGCCTGTAGGTTGATCCTCTTGTTGGGGGTCCGGGCAGCCCCAGAGGGCGACGTTTTTCTCCTGGTGCCCAGGCCGAGTGCTGCGTTGTGGCTCCGGAATTGCCAGTCTGGAGGGCTTGTGGGCCAGGGGTGTGAGGTCGGAAGTCTGAGAGCACAAGCTAGGGTGAGGTTATGGGTCGAGGGCACGGCAGGCCCACACTGCAGAGGCCGAATCAAGATCCCCTGCATCTGAAGTCAGCGCGAGGATCCGACGTTGGCCCAGGTGGCCGTTTGTATCCATGTTGGGCCCTTCAGGAAGAGAGGTGCCACCTGCGGCCATGGAGATTTGCCCGCGCTAGGAGTTGCAAGAAGCAACCAACCACGAGGCATCCTTCTGCTGGGCCTTCGATTCCTTTGGCATGGCTCCATGACGCCCCAGACGGAAGGACGGGAGTTCCTCGTTCCAAGAATGGGTGCCTGGGCACCCCACCTCGCATTCCCATTATCTCCTAGGACAAGGCACATTTGTCCTGCTGCCTCTGGAGCAGCTCCCAGGGAGTTGGAGTGGAAATGGACTCTCTGGGAGACGGGTCATAAGGAGGGCTTGTGTCCATGGAGACTTTGGGATGTGGCGGTGCCTCGGGGACTCTGAAGGATTCTCCTAGCTGGAGGTGACACAGCTCCAAGGAGCGAGTTTCCCAGGTGGAGTCGAGAGGTGTTCTGATTGGTGCCTCAGGAAACCGCCTTATGCTTGTATTGGAGAACAGGCCTCTGAGGATAGAAGCCTGGATACCCAAGAAAAGACTTCTCATAGGGCGTAGGGGCCTGTCTTCTGTGTCTGGGGGTATCCGTCTGCATATCCGAGTGGATGTCATTACGCAGCTTGTGTCAGATCGCCCCTGTTTGTCCTGGGCGGCCTCCACTATTGGGATGGCCACGTGGACCTTGGAGAGGTCTCCTGATCGATAGGCTTGTGGGCCATGGTAGTGGCACAGTTTCCATGGAGTGGGCAGGCAGGCCAGTGCTGGGTCTCCAGGGTCCCCAGGCTTGGGGCCAGGGCTGTGAGGACGGAAACTGAACACACAAACTCGGCTTGGGTTAGCGGCCGAGGGTATGGCAGGTCCCATCTACAGACCATGAAGGGAGCTCCTCAGATTCGGAAGGAAGGACGTGTGTGAGACGGCTGCTCAGGCTTGTGTCTCTGAATTTTGGGTCAAGCATGACCGTGGAATGGAGGGGTGGCCTCATGGGGCTTGGACGAGTCTCCCTCTCCTCGGATTTGGCCTGGCTCCCCAGAGTGGGTCATCATTTTGGACGATGGGAGGGGTCCTGTTTTCTGCTTCAGGGCTCCATCCAAAGGAGGGATTACAGAGTAGAGGCCTGGGTAGAGGGGAATGGAAAAGCTGAGCCTGGGTTCCGTTTGGGGACCTTGGGGCATGGCAATCAACACAGGCGGCCTCTTGTTGCAGACACTGAGAAACCTCACTTGAGCACAGGGCTCACGCTGAGGGTCACAATGGCCGTTTGTGCCCAAGGCCGCCCTCCGTATGGGCGTGGCCTACGGCCCATGCTGGTTTCTCCTATCCTAAAGGTTGGACAGCATGGCAACAGCATGGTTTCCTGCCATGGGGAAGGAGGAGTTCTAATTTCGGCATCAGATCCACTCCTGCGCGGGGATTGGAGATAAGGTCTTGGAACTGAAGCCTACAAATCCAAGTTTTGAAGACATGGTGGCCTAATGCCATGGCGGGGCCCAGGTGTAGGCTGAGTGGCCAGCTATCTGGGTGTTGTTCTGGATGTCTGGGCTCGGGCTGTGCCAGAAAGAGCCTTAGTGCCCAGGGAGCCTGTATAATTGGAGTGCCGTCGAGGGGCCTGGAGGTTGATCCTCATTTGGGGTCTCTGGGCAGCCCCAGAAGGCAACGTTTTTCCTCCGGTGGGCAGGCCGAGGGCTGCCTTGTGGCTCCGGAATTTCCAATCTGCAGGGCTTGTGGGCCAGGGGTGTGAGGTCGGACGTCTGAGAACACAAGCTAGGCTAAGGTTATGGGGCGAGTGCATGGGAGGCCCTCTCTGCAGGAGCTGAATTGAGATCCCCTGCCTCTGAAGTCAGCGCGAGGATCCGACGTGGGCCCAGGTGGCCGTTCGTATCCATGTTGGGCCCTTCAGGAAAAGAGGTGCCACCTGCGGCCATGGAGATTTGCCCGCGCCAGGAGTTGTCAGAAGCAACCAACCACGAGGCATCCTTCTGCTGGGCATTCGATTCCTTTGGCATGGCTCCATGACGCCCCAGACGGAAGGACTCGAGATCCTCGTTCCAAGAATGGGTGCCTGGGCACCGCACCTCGCATTCCCATTGGCTCTATAGGACAAGGCACGTCCGTTCTGCTGACTCTGGAGTAGCTCCCACTGAGTGGGAGTTATAGTGGCCTCTCCTGAAGATGGGTCCTAAGGAGGGTTTGTGTCCATGGAGACGTTGGAGTGTGGCAGTGGCTCAAGGTCCCTGAGGGATTCTCCTTCTGGATGCTTGAACTCAGCTCCCAACATCCAGTTTCCCATGTGTACACAGGAGGTGTCTGAGTGATGCTTCAGGACACGGCTATGCTTGTATTGGAGAACATGCCTCGGAGGATAGGCACCTGGAAACCAAAGCACAGGTTCCCAAGGGCGTAGGGCCCTGTGTTCTGTGTCCGGGCACATCCATCTGCACGTCTGAGTGGAGGTCGTTGCTCAGCTTGTTTCAGATCGCATGTGTTTGTCCAGGTCGGCCTCCACTATCGGGCTGGCCTCGTGGACGTTGCAGATTTCTCCTGATCCATAGGGTTGTGGGCAATGGTAGGGGCACAGTTTGCAGGGAGTGGGCAGGCACAGTCCTGCGGTGTGTCTCCAAGGAGCCCCGGCCTTGGGACCAGGGCTGTGTGGATAGAATCTGAACACACAAACTCGGCTTGGGTTCGTGGCCGGGGGTATGGCAGGCCCAATGTACAGGTCATCGAGGGAGCTCCTCGGAATAGCAAGGCAGGGCGAGAGTGAGACGGCTGCTCAGGCTTGTGTCTCTGGATTTGGTGTCAAGCATGACCGTGGAATGGAGGGGTGGCCCCTTGGGCCTTGGAGGAGTCTCCCTCCCTGGGGATTGTGCCCGGCTCCCCAGAGTTGGTGGTCATTCTGTGGGATGGGAGGAGTCCTGTTTCCTGCCTCCAGTGTCCCTCCCAAAGTGGGACGTAGAGTGGAGTCCTGAACAGGGGAATGGAAAACGCATCCCCTGGTTTGTTTGGTGGCCTCGGGGCATGGCAATCCCCATAGGCGGCCTCTGGGTGCTGCCCCTGAGAAGGCTGACTTGAGCTCGGGGCTCACATGAGGGTCACAATGTGTGTTTGTGCCCAAGGAGGCCCTCCAGTGTGGGTGTGCTTCATGGCCCATGCTGGTTTCTCCTAACCTGAACGTTGGACAGTATGGCAACAGCATGGTATCCTGCCATGGGCAAGGTCTTATATGTGCATCAGATCCACTCTTGTGCAGTGACTGGAGATAAGGTCCCGGTTCTGAAGCCTGAAAATCCAGGTTGGGAAGAGATGATGGCCTACTGCCATGGCAGGGAAAAGGTGTTGGCTGTGCGGCCAGCTGTCTGGGTGTTGTTCTGGATGTCTGAGCTCAGGCTGTGTCAGAGAGAGCGTTAGTTCCCAGGGCATCCTGTATAATTGGAGTGCTGTCGAGCGGCCTGTAGGTTGATCCTCTTGTTGGGGGTCCGGGCAGCCCCAGAGGGCGACGTTTTTCTCCTGGTGCCCAGGCCGAGTGCTGCGTTGTGGCTCCGGAATTGCCAGTCTGGAGGGCTTGTGGGCCAGGGGTGTGAGGTCGGAAGTCTGAGAGCACAAGCTAGGGTGAGGTTATGGGTCGAGGGCACGGCAGGCCCACACTGCAGAGGCCGAATCAAGATCCCCTGCATCTGAAGTCAGCGCGAGGATCCGACGTTGGCCCAGGTGGCCGTTTGTATCCATGTTGGGCCCTTCAGGAAGAGAGGTGCCACCTGCGGCCATGGAGATTTGCCCGCGCTAGGAGTTGCAAGAAGCAACCAACCACGAGGCATCCTTCTGCTGGGCCTTCGATTCCTTTGGCATGGCTCCATGACGCCCCAGACGGAAGGACGGGAGTTCCTCGTTCCAAGAATGGGTGCCTGGGCACCCCACCTCGCATTCCCATTATCTCCTAGGACAAGGCACATTTGTCCTGCTGCCTCTGGAGCAGCTCCCAGGGAGTTGGAGTGGAAATGGACTCTCTGGGAGACGGGTCATAAGGAGGGCTTGTGTCCATGGAGACTTTGGGATGTGGCGGTGCCTCGGGGACTCTGAAGGATTCTCCTAGCTGGAGGTGACACAGCTCCAAGGAGCGAGTTTCCCAGGTGGAGTCGAGAGGTGTTCTGATTGGTGCCTCAGGAAACCGCCTTATGCTTGTATTGGAGAACAGGCCTCTGAGGATAGAAGCCTGGATACCCAAGAAAAGACTTCTCATAGGGCGTAGGGGCCTGTCTTCTGTGTCTGGGGGTATCCGTCTGCATATCCGAGTGGATGTCATTACGCAGCTTGTGTCAGATCGCCCCTGTTTGTCCTGGGCGGCCTCCACTATTGGGATGGCCACGTGGACCTTGGAGAGGTCTCCTGATCGATAGGCTTGTGGGCCATGGTAGTGGCACAGTTTCCATGGAGTGGGCAGGCAGGCCAGTGCTGGGTCTCCAGGGTCCCCAGGCTTGGGGCCAGGGCTGTGAGGACGGAAACTGAACACACAAACTCGGCTTGGGTTAGCGGCCGAGGGTATGGCAGGTCCCATCTACAGACCATGAAGGGAGCTCCTCAGATTCGGAAGGAAGGACGTGTGTGAGACGGCTGCTCAGGCTTGTGTCTCTGAATTTTGGGTCAAGCATGACCGTGGAATGGAGGGGTGGCCTCATGGGGCTTGGACGAGTCTCCCTCTCCTCGGATTTGGCCTGGCTCCCCAGAGTGGGTCATCATTTTGGACGATGGGAGGGGTCCTGTTTTCTGCTTCAGGGCTCCATCCAAAGGAGGGATTACAGAGTAGAGGCCTGGGTAGAGGGGAATGGAAAAGCTGAGCCTGGGTTCCGTTTGGGGACCTTGGGGCATGGCAATCAACACAGGCGGCCTCTTGTTGCAGACACTGAGAAACCTCACTTGAGCACAGGGCTCACGCTGAGGGTCACAATGGCCGTTTGTGCCCAAGGCCGCCCTCCGTATGGGCGTGGCCTACGGCCCATGCTGGTTTCTCCTATCCTAAAGGTTGGACAGCATGGCAACAGCATGGTTTCCTGCCATGGGGAAGGAGGAGTTCTAATTTCGGCATCAGATCCACTCCTGCGCGGGGATTGGAGATAAGGTCTTGGAAATGAAGCCTACAAATCCAAGTTTTGAAGACATGGTGGCCTAATGCCATGGCGGGGCCCAGGTGTAGGCTGAGCGGCCAGCTATCTGGGTGTTGTTCTGGATGTCTGGGCTCGGGCTGTGCCAGAAAGAGCCTTAGTGCCCAGGGAGCCTGTATAATTGGAGTGCCGTCGAGGGGCCTGGAGGTTGATCCTCATTTGGGGTCTCTGGGCAGCCCCAGAAGGCAACGTTTTTCCTCCGGTGGGCAGGCCGAGGGCTGCCTTGTGGCTCCGGAATTTCCAATCTGCAGGGCTTGTGGGCCACGGGTGTGAGTTCGGACGTCTGAGAACACAAGCTAGGCTAAGGTTATGGGGCGAGTGCATGGGAGGCCCTCTCTGCAGGAGCTGAATTGAGATCCCCTGCCTCTGAAGTCAGCGCGAGGATCCGACGTGGGCCCAGGTGGCCGTTCGTATCCATGTTGGGCCCTTCAGGAAAAGAGGTGCCACCTGCGGCCATGGAGATTTGCCCGCGCCAGGAGTTGTCAGAAGCAACCAACCACGAGGCATCCTTCTGCTGGGCATTCGATTCCTTTGGCATGGCTCCATGACGCCCCAGACGGAAGGACTCGAGATCCTCATTCCAAGAATGGGTGCCTGGGCACCGCACCTCGCATTCCCATTGGCTCTATAGGACAAGGCACGTCCGTTCTGCTGACTCTGGAGTAGCTCCCACTGAGTGGGAGTTATAGTGGCCTCTCCTGAAGATGGGTCCTAAGGAGGGTTTGTGTCCATGGAGACGTTGGAGTGTGGCAGTGGCTCAAGGTCCCTGAGGGATTCTCCTTCTGGATGCTTGAACTCACCTCCCAACATCCAGTTTCCCATGTGTACACAGGAGGTGTCTGAGTGATGCTTCAGGACACGGCTATGCTTGTATTGGAGAACATGCCTCGGAGGATAGGCACCTTTAAACCAAAGCACAGGTTCCCAAGGGCGTAGGGCCCTGTGTTCTGTGTCCGGGCACATCCATCTGCACGTCTGAGTGGAGGTCGTTGCTCAGCTTGTTTCAGATCGCATGTGTTTGTCCAGGTCGGCCTCCACTATCGGGCTGGCCTCGTGGACGTTGCAGATTTCTCCTGATCCATAGGGTTGTGGGCAATGGTAGGGGCACAGTTTGCAGGGAGTGGGCAGGCACAGTCCTGCGGTGTGTCTCCAAGGAGCCCCGGCCTTGGGACCAGGGCTGTGTGGATAGAATCTGAACACACAAACTCGGCTTGGGTTCGTGGCCGGGGGTATGGCAGGCCCAATGTACAGGTCATCGAGGGAGCTCCTCGGAATAGCAAGGCAGGGCGAGAGTGAGACGGCTGCTCAGGCTTGTGTCTCTGGATTTGGTGTCAAGCATGACCGTGGAATGGAGGGGTGGCCCCTTGGGCCTTGGAGGAGTCTCCCTCCCTGGGGATTGTGCCCGGCTCCCCAGAGTTGGTGGTCATTCTGTGGGATGGGAGGAGTCCTGTTTCCTGCCTCCAGTGTCCCTCCCAAAGTGGGACGTAGAGTGGAGTCCTGAACAGGGGAATGGAAAACGCATCCCCTGGTTTGTTTGGTGGCCTCGGGGCATGGCAATCCCCATAGGCGGCCTCTGGGTGCTGCCCCTGAGAAGGCTGACTTGAGCTCGGGGCTCACATGAGGGTCACAATGTGTGTTTGTGCCCAAGGAGGCCCTCCAGTGTGGGTGTGCTTCATGGCCCATGCTGGTTTCTCCTAACCTGAACGTTGGACAGTATGGCAACAGCATGGTATCCTGCCATGGGCAAGGTCTTATATGTGCATCAGATCCACTCTTGTGCAGTGACTGGAGATAAGGTCCCGGTTCTGAAGCCTGAAAATCCAGGTTGGGAAGAGATGATGGCCTACTGCCATGGCAGGGAAAAGGTGTTGGCTGTGCGGCCAGCTGTCTGGGTGTTCTTCTGGATGTCTGAGCTCAGGCTTTGTCAGAGAGAGCGTTAGTTCCCAGGGCATCCTGTATAATTGGAGTGCTGTCGAGCGGCCTGTAGGTTGATCCTCTTGTTGGGGGTCCGGGCAGCCCCAGAGGGCGACGTTTTTCTCCTGGTGCCCAGGCCGAGTGCTGCGTTGTGGCTCCGGAATGCCAGTCTGGAGGGCTTGTGGGCCAGGGGTGTGAGGTCGGAAGTCTGAGAGCACAAGCTAGGGTGAGGTTATGGGTCGAGGGCACGGCAGGCCCACACTGCAGAGGCCGAATCAAGATCCCCTGCATCTGAAGTCAGCGCGAGGATCCGACGTTGGCCCAGGTGGCCGTTTGTATCCATGTTGGGCCCTTCAGGAAGAGAGGTGCCACCTGCGGCCATGGAGATTTGCCCGCGCTAGGAGTTGCAAGAAGCAACCAACCACGAGGCATCCTTCTGCTGGGCCTTCGATTCCTTTGGCATGGCTCCATGACGCCCCAGACGGAAGGACGGGAGTTCCTCGTTCCAAGAATGGGTGCCTGGGCACCCCACCTCGCATTCCCATTATCTCCTAGGACAAGGCACATTTGTCCTGCTGCCTCTGGAGCAGCTCCCAGGGAGTTGGAGTGGAAATGGACTCTCTGGGAGACGGGTCATAAGGAGGGCTTGTGTCCATGGAGACTTTGGGATGTGGCGGTGCCTCGGGGACTCTGAAGGATTCTCCTAGCTGGAGGTGACACAGCTCCAAGGAGCGAGTTTCCCAGGTGGAGTCGAGAGGTGTTCTGATTGGTGCCTCAGGAAACCGCCTTATGCTTGTATTGGAGAACAGGCCTCTGAGGATAGAAGCCTGGATACCCAAGAAAAGACTTCTCATAGGGCGTAGGGGCCTGTCTTCTGTGTCTGGGGGTATCCGTCTGCATATCCGAGTGGATGTCATTACGCAGCTTGTGTCAGATCGCCCCTGTTTGTCCTGGGCGGCCTCCACTATTGGGATGGCCACGTGGACCTTGGAGAGGTCTCCTGATCGATAGGCTTGTGGGCCATGGTAGTGGCACAGTTTCCATGGAGTGGGCAGGCAGGCCAGTGCTGGGTCTCCAGGGTCCCCAGGCTTGGGGCCAGGGCTGTGAGGACGGAAACTGAACACACAAACTCGGCTTGGGTTAGCGGCCGAGGGTATGGCAGGTCCCATCTACAGACCATGAAGGGAGCTCCTCAGATTCGGAAGGAAGGACGTGTGTGAGACGGCTGCTCAGGCTTGTGTCTCTGAATTTTGGGTCAAGCATGACCGTGGAATGGAGGGGTGGCCTCATGGGGCTTGGACGAGTCTCCCTCTCCTCGGATTTGGCCTGGCTCCCCAGAGTGGGTCATCATTTTGGACGATGGGAGGGGTCCTGTTTTCTGCTTCAGGGCTCCATCCAAAGGAGGGATTACAGAGTAGAGGCCTGGGTAGAGGGGAATGGAAAAGCTGAGCCCGGGTTCGGTTTGGGGTCCTTGGGGCATGGCAATCAACACAGGCGGCCTCTTGTTGCAGACACTGAGAAACCTCACTTGAGCACAGGGCTCACGCTGAGGGTCACAATGGCCGTTTGTGCCCAAGGCCGCCCTCCGTATGGGCGTGGCCTACGGCCCATGCTGGTTTCTCCTATCCTAAAGGTTGGACAGCATGGCAACAGCATGGTTTCCTGCCATGGGGAAGGAGGAGTTCTAATTTCGGCATCAGATCCACTCCTGCGCGGGGATTGGAGATAAGGTCTTGGAACTGAAGCCTACAAATCCAAGTTTTGAAGACATGGTGGCCTAATGCCATGGCGGGGCCCAGGTGTAGGCTGTGCGGCCAGCTGTCTGGATGTTGTTCTGGATGTCTGGGTTCGGGCTGTGCCAGAAAGAGCCTTAGTGCCCAGGGAGCCTGTATAATTGGAGTGCCGTCGAGGGGCCTGGAGGTTGATCCTCATTTGGGGTCTCTGGGCAGCCCCAGAAGGCAACGTTTTTCCTCCGGTGGGCAGGCCGAGGGCTGCCTTGTGGCTCCGGAATTTCCAATCTGCAGGGCTTGTGGGCCAGGGGTGTGAGGTCGGACGTCTGAGAACACAAGCTAGGCTAAGGTTATGGGGCGAGTGCATGGGAGGCCCTCTCTGCAGGAGCTGAATTGAGATCCCCTGCCTCTGAAGTCAGCGCGAGGATCCGACGTGGGCCCAGGTGGCCGTTCGTATCCATGTTGGGCCCTTCAGGAAAAGAGGTGCCACCTGCGGCCATGGAGATTTGCCCGCGCCAGGAGTTGTCAGAAGCAACCAACCACGAGGCATCCTTCTGCTGGGCATTCGATTCCTTTGGCATGGCTCCATGACGCCCCAGACGGAAGGACTCGAGATCCTCGTTCCAAGAATGGGTGCCTGGGCAGCACACCTCGCATTCCCATTGGCTCTATAGGACAAGGCACGTCCGTTCTGCTGACTCTGGAGTAGCTCCCACTGAGTGGGAGTTACAGTGGCCTCTCCTGAAGATGGGTCCTAAGGAGGGTTTGTGTCCATGGAGACGTTGGAGTGTGGCAGTGGCTCAAGGTCCCTGAGGGATTCTCCTTCTGGATGCTTGAACTCAGCTCCCAACATCCAGTTTCCCATGTGTACACAGGAGGTGTCTGAGTGATGCTTCAGGACACGGCTATGCTTGTATTGGAGAACATGCCTCGGAGGATAGGCACCTGGAAACCAAAGCACAGGTTCCCAAGGGCGTAGGGCCCTGTGTTCTGTGTCCGGGCACATCCATCTGCACGTCTGAGTGGAGGAAGTTGCTCAGCTTGTTTCAGATCGCATGTGTTTGTCCAGGTCGGCCTCCACTATCGGGCTGGCCTCGTGGACGTTGCAGATTTCTCCTGATCCATAGGGTTGTGGGCAATGGTAGGGGCACAGTTTGCAGGGAGTGGGCAGGCACAGTCCTGCGGTGTGTCTCCAAGAGGCCCGGCCTTGGGACCAGGGCTGTGTGGATAGAATCTGAACACACAAACTCGGCTTGGGTTCGTGGCCGGGGGTATGGCAGGCCCAATGTACAGGTCATCGAGGGAGCTCCTCGGAATAGCAAGGCAGGGCGAGAGTGAGACGGCTGCTCAGGCTTGTGTCTCTGGATTTGGTGTCAAGCATGACCGTGGAATGGAGGGGTGGCCCCTTGGGCCTTGGAGGAGTCTCCCTCCCTGGGGATTGTGCCCGGCTCCCCAGAGTTGGTGGTCATTCTGTGGGATGGGAGGAGTCCTGTTTCCTGCCTCCAGTGTCCCTCCCAAAGTGGGACGTAGAGTGGAGTCCTGAACAGGGGAATGGAAAACGCATCCCCTGGTTTGTTTGGTGGCCTCGGGGCATGGCAATCCCCATAGGCGGCCTCTGGGTGCTGCCCCTGAGAAGGCTGACTTGAGCTCGGGGCTCACGTGAGGGTCACAATGTGTGTTTGTGCCCAAGGAGGCCCTCCAGTGTGGGTGTGCTTCATGGCCCATGCTGGTTTCTCCTAACCTGAACGTTGGACAGTATGGCAACAGCATGGTATCCTGCCATGGGCAAGGTCTTATATGTGCATCAGATCCACTCTTGTGCAGTGACTGGAGATAAGGTCCCGGTTCTGAAGCCTGAAAATCCAGGTTGGGAAGAGATGATGGCCTACTGCCATGGCAGGGAAAAGGTGTTGGCTGTGCGGCCAGCTGTCTGGGTGTTGTTCTGGATGTCTGAGCTCAGGCTGTGTCAGAGAGAGCGTTAGTTCCCAGGGCATCCTGTATAATTGGAGTGCTGTCGAGCGGCCTGTAGGTTGATCCTCTTGTTGGGGGTCCGGGCAGCCCCAGAGGGCGACGTTTTTCTCCTGGTGCCCAGGCCGAGTGCTGCGTTGTGGCTCCGGAATTGCCAGTCTGGAGGGCTTGTGGGCCAGGGGTGTGAGGTCGGAAGTCTGAGAGCACAAGCTAGGGTGAGGTTATGGGTCGAGGGCACGGCAGGCCCACACTGCAGAGGCCGAATCAAGATCCCCTGCATCTGAAGTCAGCGCGAGGATCCGACGTTGGCCCAGGTGGCCGTTTGTATCCATGTTGGGCCCTTCAGGAAGAGAGGTGCCACCTGCGGCCATGGAGATTTGCCCGCGCTAGGAGTTGCAAGAAGCAACCAACCACGAGTCATCCTTCTGCTGGGCCTTCGATTCCTTTGGCATGGCTCCATGACGCCCCAGACGGAAGGACGGGAGTTCCTCGTTCCAAGAATGGGTGCCTGGGCACCCCACCTCGCATTCCCATTATCTCCTAGGACAAGGCACATTTGTCCTGCTGCCTCTGGAGCAGCTCCCAGGGAGTTGGAGTGGAAATGGACTCTCTGGGAGACGGGTCATAAGGAGGGCTTGTGTCCATGGAGACTTTGGGATGTGGCGGTGCCTCGGGGACTCTGAAGGATTCTCCTAGCTGGAGGTGACACAGCTCCAAGGAGCGAGTTTCCCAGGTGGAGTCGAGAGGTGTTCTGTTTGGTGCCTCAGGAAACCGCCTTATGCTTGTATTGGAGAACAGGCCTCTGAGGATAGAAGCCTGGATACCCAAGAAAAGACTTCTCATAGGGCGTAGGGGCCTGTCTTCTGTGTCTGGGGGTATCCGTCTGCATATCCGAGTGGATGTCATTACGCAGCTTGTGTCAGATCGCCCCTGTTTGTCCTGGGCGGCCTCCACTATTGGGATGGCCACGTGGACCATGGAGAGATCTCTGATCGATAGGCTTGTGGGCCATGGTAGTGGCACAGTTTCCATGGAGTGGGCAGGCAGGCCTGTGCTGGGTCTCCTGGGTCCCCAGCCTTGGGGCCAGGGCTGTGAGGACGGAAACTGAACACACAAACTCGGCTTGGGTTAGCGGCCGAGGGTATGGCAGGTCCCATCTACAGACCATGAAGGGAGCTCCTCAGATTCGGAAGGAAGGACGTGTGTGAGACGGCTGCTCAGGCAAGTGTCTCTGAATTTTGGGTCAAGCATGACCGTGGAATGGAGGGGTGGCCTCATGGGGCTTGGACGAGTCTCCCTCTCCTCGGATTTGGCCTGGCTCCCCAGAGTGGGTCATCATTTTGGACGATGGGAGGAGTCCTGTTTTCTGCTTCAGGGCTCCATCCAAAGGAGGGATTACAGAGTAGAGGCCTGGGTAGAGGGGAATGGAAAAGCTGAGCCCGGGTTAGGTTTGGGGTCCTTGGGGCATGGCAATCAACACAGGCGGCCTCTTGTTGCAGCCACTGAGAAACCTCACTTGAGCACAGGGCTCACGCTGAGGGTCACAATGGCCGTTTGTGCCCAAGGCCGCCCTCCGTATGGGCGTGGCCTACGGCCCATGCTGGTTTCTCCTATCCTAAAGGTTGGACAGCATGGCAACAGCATGGTTTCCTGCCATGGGGAAGGAGGAGTTCTAATTTCGGCATCAGATCCACTCCTGCGCGGGGATTGGAGATAAGGTCTTGGAACTGAAGCCTACAAATCCAAGTTTTGAAGACATGGTGGCCTAATGCCATGGCGGGGCCCAGGTGTAGGCTGTGCGGCCAGCTGTCTGGATGTTGTTCTGGATGTCTGGGCTCGGGCTGTGCCAGAAAGAGCCTTAGTGCCCAGGGAGCCTGTATAATTGGAGTGCCGTCGAGGGGCCTGGAGGTTGATCCTCATTTGGGGTCTCTGGGCAGCCCCAGAGAGCAACGTTTTTCCTCCGGTGGGCAGGCCGAAGGCTGCCTTGTGGCTCCGGAATTTCAAATCTGCAGGGCTTGTGGGCCAGGGGTGTGAGGTCCGACGTCTGAGAACACAAGCTAGGCTAAGGTTATGGGACGAGTGCATGGGAGGCCCTCTCTGCAGGAGCTGAATTGAGATCCCCTGCCTCTGAAGTCAGCGCGAGGATCCGACGTGGGCCCAGGTGGCCGTTCGTATCCATGTTGGGCCCTTCAGGAAAAGAGGTGCCACCTGCGGCCATGGAGATTTGCCCGCGCCAGGAGTTGTCAGAAGCAACCAACCATGAGGCATCCTTCTGCTGGGCATTCGATTCCTTTGGCATGGCTCCATGACGCCCCAGGCGGAAGGACTCGAGATCCTCGTTCCAAGAATGGGTGCCTGGGCACCGCACCTCGCATTCCCATTGGCTCTATAGGACAAGGCACGTCCGTTCTGCTGACTCTGGAGTAGCTCCCACTGAGTGGGAGTTACAGTGGCCTCTCCTGAAGATGGGTCCTAAGGAGGGTTTGTGTCCATGGAGACGTTGGAGTGTGGCAGTGGCTCAAGGTCCCTGAGGGATTCTCCTTCTGGATGCTTGAACTCATCTCCCAACATCCAGTTTCCCATGTGTACACAGGAGGTGTGTGAGTGATGCTTCAGGACACGGCTATGCTTGTATTGGAGAACATGCCTCGGAGGATAGGCACCTGGAAACCAAAGCAAAGGTTCCCAAGGGCGTAGGGCCCTGTGTTCTGTGTCCGGGCACATCCATCTGCACGTCTGAGTGGAGGAAGTTGCTCAGCTTGTTTCAGATCGCATGTGTTTGTCCAGGTCGGCCTCCACTATCGGGCTGGCCTCGTGGACGTTGCAGATTTCTCCTGATCCATAGGGTTGTGGGCAATGGTAGGGGCACAGTTTGCAGGGAGTGGGCAGTCACAGTCCTGCGGTGTGTCTCCAATGAGCCCCGGCCTTGGGACCAGGGCTGTGTGGATAGAATCTGAACACACAAACTCGGCTTGGGTTCGTGGCCGGGGGTATGGCAGGCCCAATGTACAGGTCATCGAGGGTTCTCCTCGGAATAGCAAGGCAGGGCGAGAGTGAGACGGCTGCTCAGGCTTGTGTCTCTGGATTTGGTGTCAAGCAGGACCGTGGAATGGAGGGGTGGCCCCTTGGGCCTTGGAGGAGTCTCCCTCTCTGGGGATTGTGCCCGGCTCCCCAGAGTTGGTGGTCATTCTGTGGGATGGGAGGAGTCCTGTTTCCTGCCTCCAGTGTCCCTCCCAAAGAGGGATGTAGAGTGGAGTCTTGAACAGGGGAATGGAAAACGCATCCCCTGGTTTGTTTGGTGGCCTCGGGGCATGGCAATCCCCATAGGCGGCCTCTGGGTGCAGCCCCTGAGATGGCTGACTTGAGCTCGGGGCTCACGTGAGGGTCACAATGTGTGTTTGTGCCCAAGGAGGCCCTCCAGTGTGGGTGTGCTTCATGGCCCATGCTGGTTTCTCCTAACCTGAACGTTGGACAGTATGGCAACAGCATGGTATCCTGCCATGGGCAAGGTCTTATATGTGCATCAGATCCACTCCTGTGCAGTGACTGGAGATAAGGTCCCGGTTCTGAAGCTTGAAAATCCAGGTTGGGAAGAGATGATGGCCTACTGCCATGGCAGGGAAAAGGTGTTGGCTGTGCGGCCAGCTGTCTGCGTGTTGTTCTGGATGTCTGAGCTCAGGCTGTGTCAGAGAGAGCGTTAGTTCCCAGGGCATCCTGTATAATTGGAGTGCTGTCGAGCGGCCTGTAGGTTGATCCTCTTGTTGGGAGTCCGGGCAGCCCCAGAGGGCGACGTTTTTCTCCTGGTGCCCAGGCCGAGTGCTGCGTTGTGGCTCCGGAATTGCCAGTCTGGAGGGCTTGTGGGCCAGGGGTGTGAGGTCGGAAGTCTGAGAGCACAAGCTAGGGTGAGGTTATGGGTCGAGGGCACGGCAGGCCCACACTGCAGAGGCCGAATCAAGATCCCCTGCATCTGAAGTCAGCGCGAGGATCCGACGTTGGCCCAGGTGGCCGTTTGTATCCATGTTGGGCCCTTCAGGAAGAGAGGTGCCACCTGCGGCCATGGAGATTTGCCCGCGCTAGGAGTTGCAAGAAGCAACCAACCACGAGGCATCCTTCTGCTGGGCCTTCGATTCCTTTGGCATGGCTCCATGACGCCCCAGACGGAAGGACGGGAGTTCCTCGTTCCAAGAATGGGTGCCTGGGCACCCCACCTCGCATTCCCATTATCTCCTAGGACAAGGCACATTTGTCCTGCTGCCTCTGGAGCAGCTCCCAGGGAGTTGGAGTGGAAATGGACTCTCTGGGAGACGGGTCATAAGGAGGGCTTGTGTCCATGGAGACTTTGGGATGTGGCGGTGCCTCGGGGACTCTGAAGGATTCTCCTAGCTGGAGGTGACACAGCTCCAAGGAGCGAGTTTCCCAGGTGGAGTCGAGAGGTGTTCTGATTGGTGCCTCAGGAAACCGCCTTATGCTTGTATTGGAGAACAGGCCTCTGAGGATAGAAGCCTGGATACCCAAGAAAAGACTTCTCATAGGGCGTAGGGGCCTGTCTTCTGTGTCTGGGGGTATCCGTCTGCATATCCGAGTGGATGTCATTACGCAGCTTGTGTCAGATCGCCCCTGTTTGTCCTGGGCGGCCTCCACTATTGGGATGGCCACGTGGACCTTGGAGAGGTCTCCTGATCGATAGGCTTGTGGGCCATGGTATTGGCACAGTTTCCATGGAGTGGGCAGGCAGGCCTGTGCTGGGTCTCCAGGTTCCCCAGCCTTGGGGCCAGGGCTGTGAGGACGGAAACTGAACACACAAACTCGGCTTGGGTTAGCGGCGAGGGTATGGCAGGTCCCATCTACAGACCATGAAGGGAGCTCCTCAGATTCGGAAGGAAGGACGTGTGTGAGACGGCTGCTCAGGCTTGTGTCTCTGAATTTTGGGTCAAGCATGACCGTGGAATGAAGGGGTGGCCTCATGGGGCTTGGACGAGTCTCCCTCTCCTCGGATTTGGCCTGGCTCCCCAGAGTGGGTTATCATTTTGGACGATGGGAGGGGTCCTGTTTTCTGCTTCAGGGCTCCATCCAAAGGAGGGATTACAGAGTAGAGGCCTGGGTAGAGGGGAATGGAAAACCTGAGCCCGGGTTCGGTTTGGGGTCCTTGGGGCATGGCAATCAACACAGGCGGCCTCTTGTTGCAGCCACTGAGAAACCTCACTTGAGCACAGGGCTCACGCTGAGGGTCACAATGGCCGTTTGTGCCCAAGGCCGCCCTCCGTATGGGCGTGGCCTACGGCCCATGCTGGTTTCTCCTATCCTAAAGGTTGGACAGCATGGCAACAGCATGGTTTCCTGCCATGGGGAAGGAGGAGTTCTAATTTCGGCATCAGATCCACTCCTGCGCGGGGATTGGAGATAAGGTCTTGGAACTGAAGCCTACAAATCCAAGTTTTGAAGACATGGTGGCCTAATGCCATGGCGGGGCCCAGGTGTAGGCTGTGCGGCCAGCTGTCTGGATGTTGTTCTGGATGTCTGGGCTCGGGCTGTGCCAGAAAGAGCCTTAGTGCCCAGGGAGCCTGTATAATTGGAGTGCCGTCGAGGGGCCTGGAGGTTGATCCTCATTTGGGGTCTCTGGGCAGCCCCAGAGAGCAACGTTTTTCCTCCGGTGGGCAGGCCGAAGGCTGCCTTGTGGCTCCGGAATTTCCAATCTGCAGGGCTTGTGGGCCAGGGGTGTGAGGTCCGACGTCTGAGAACACAAGCTAGGCTAAGGTTATGGGACGAGTGCATGGGAGGCCCTCTCTGCAGGAGCTGAATTGAGATCCCCTGCCTCTGAAGTCAGCGCGAGGATCCGACGTGGGCCCAGGTGGCCGTTCGTATCCATGTTGGGCCCTTCAGGAAAAGAGGTGCCACCTGCGGCCATGGAGATTTGCCCGCGCCAGGAGTTGTCAGAAGCAACCAACCATGAGGCATCCTTCTGCTGGGCATTCGATTCCTTTGGCATGGCTCCATGACGCCCCAGGCGGAAGGACTCGAGATCCTCGTTCCAAGAATGGGTGCCTGGGCACCGCACCTCGCATTCCCATTGGCTCTATAGGACAAGGCACGTCCGTTCTGCTGACTCTGGAGTAGCTCCCACTGAGTGGGAGTTACAGTGGCCTCTCCTGAAGATGGGTCCTAAGGAGGGTTTGTGTCCATGGAGACGTTGGAGTGTGGCAGTGGCTCAAGGTCCCTGAGGGATTCTCCTTCTGGATGCTTGAACTCATCTCCCAACATCCAGTTTCCCATGTTTACACAGGAGGTGTGTGAGTGATGCTTCAGGACACGGCTATGCTTGTATTGGAGAACATGCCTCGGAGGATAGGCACCTGGAAACCAAAGCAAAGGTTCCCAAGGGCGTAGGGCCCTGTGTTCTGTGTCCGGGCACATCCATCTGCACGTCTGAGTGGAGGAAGTTGCTCAGCTTGTTTCAGATCGCATGTGTTTGTCCAGGTCGGCCTCCACTATCGGGCTGGCCTCGTGGACGTTGCAGATTTCTCCTGATCCATAGGGTTGTGGGCAATGGTAGGGGCACAGTTTGCAGGGAGTGGGCAGTCACAGTCCTGCGGTGTGTCTCCAATGAGCCCCGGCCTTGGGACCAGGGCTGTGTGGATAGAATCTGAACACACAAACTCGGCTTGGGTTCGTGGCCGGGGGTATGGCAGGCCCAATGTACAGGTCATCGAGGGTTCTCCTCGGAATAGCAAGGCAGGGCGAGAGTGAGACGGCTGCTCAGGCTTGTGTCTCTGGATTTGGTGTCAAGCAGGACCGTGGAATGGAGGGGTGGCCCCTTGGGCCTTGGAGGAGTCTCCCTCTCTGGGGATTGTGCCCGGCTCCCCAGAGTTGGTGGTCATTCTGTGGGATGGGAGGAGTCCTGTTTCCTGCCTCCAGTGTCCCTCCCAAAGAGGGATGTAGAGTGGAGTCTTGAACAGGGGAATGGAAAACGCATCCCCTGGTTTGTTTGGTGGCCTCGGGGCATGGCAATCCCCATAGGCGGCCTCTGGGTGCAGCCCCTGAGATGGCTGACTTGAGCTCGGGGCTCACGTGAGGGTCACAATGTGTGTTTGTGCCCAAGGAGGCCCTCCAGTGTGGGTGTGCTTCATGGCCCATGCTGGTTTCTCCTAACCTGAACGTTGGACAGTATGGCAACAGCATGGTATCCTGCCATGGGCAAGGTCTTATATGTGCATCAGATACACTCCTGTGCAGTGACTGGAGATAAGGTCCCGGTTCTGAAGCTTGAAAATCCAGGTTGGGAAGAGATGATGGCCTACTGCCATGGCAGGGAAAAGGTGTTGGCTGTGCGGCCAGCTGTCTGCGTGTTGTTCTGGATGTCTGAGCTCAGGCTGTGTCAGAGAGAGCGTTAGTTCCCAGGGCATCCTGTATAATTGGAGTGCTGTCGAGCGGCCTGTAGGTTGATCCTCTTGTTGGGAGTCCGGGCAGCCCCAGAGGGCGACGTTTTTCTCCTGGTGCCCAGGCCGAGTGCTGCGTTGTGGCTCCGGAATTGCCAGTCTGGAGGGCTTGTGGGCCAGGGGTGTGAGGTCGGAAGTCTGAGAGCACAAGCTAGGGTGAGGTTATGGGTCGAGGGCACGGCAGGCCCACACTGCAGAGGCCGAATCAAGATCCCCTGCATCTGAAGTCAGCGCGAGGATCCGACGTTGGCCCAGGTGGCCGTTTGTATCCATGTTGGGCCCTTCAGGAAGAGAGGTGCCACCTGCGGCCATGGAGATTTGCCCGCGCTAGGAGTTGCAAGAAGCAACCAACCACGAGGCATCCTTCTGCTGGGCCTTCGATTCCTTTGGCATGGCTCCATGACGCCCCAGACGGAAGGACGGGAGTTCCTCGTTCCAAGAATGGGTGCCTGGGCACCCCACCTCGCATTCCCATTATCTCCTAGGACAAGGCACATTTGTCCTGCTGCCTCTGGAGCAGCTCCCAGGGAGTTGGAGTGGAAATGGACTCTCTGGGAGACGGGTCATAAGGAGGGCTTGTGTCCATGGAGACTTTGGGATGTGGCGGTGCCTCGGGGACTCTGAAGGATTCTCCTAGCTGGAGGTGACACAGCTCCAAGGAGCGAGTTTCCCAGGTGGAGTCGAGAGGTGTTCTGATTGGTGCCTCAGGAAACCGCCTTATGCTTGTATTGGAGAACAGGCCTCTGAGGATAGAAGCCTGGATACCCAAGAAAAGACTTCTCATAGGGCGTAGGGGCCTGTCTTCTGTGTCTGGGGGTATCCGTCTGCATATCCGAGTGGATGTCATTACGCAGCTTGTGTCAGATCGCCCCTGTTTGTCCTGGGCGGCCTCCACTATTGGGATGGCCACGTGGACCTTGGAGAGGTCTCCTGATCGATAGGCTTGTGGGCCATGGTATTGGCACAGTTTCCATGGAGTGGGCAGGCAGGCCTGTGCTGGGTCTCCAGGTTCCCCAGCCTTGGGGCCAGGGCTGTGAGGACGGAAACTGAACACACAAACTCGGCTTGGGTTAGCGGCGAGGGTATGGCAGGTCCCATCTACAGACCATGAAGGGAGCTCCTCAGATTCGGAAGGAAGGACGTGTGTGAGACGGCTGCTCAGGCTTGTGTCTCTGAATTTTGGGTCAAGCATGACCGTGGAATGAAGGGGTGGCCTCATGGGGCTTGGACGAGTCTCCCTCTCCTCGGATTTGGCCTGGCTCCCCAGAGTGGGTCATCATTTTGGACGATGGGAGGGGTCCTGTTTTCTGCTTCAGGGCTCCATCCAAAGGAGGGATTACAGAGTAGAGGCCTGGGTAGAGGGGAATGGAAAACCTGAGCCCGGGTTCGGTTTGGGGTCCTTGGGGCATGGCAATCAACACAGGCGGCCTCTTGTTGCAGCCACTGAGAAACCTCACTTGAGCACAGGGCTCACGCTGAGGGTCACAATGGCCGTTTGTGCCCAAGGCCGCCCTCCGTATGGGCGTGGCCTACGGCCCATGCTGGTTTCTCCTATCCTAAAGGTTGGACAGCATGGCAACAGCATGGTTTCCTGCCATGGGGAAGGAGGAGTTCTAATTTCGGCATCAGATCCACTCCTGCGCGGGGATTGGAGATAAGGTCTTGGAACTGAAGCCTACAAATCCAAGTTTTGAAGACATGGTGGCCTAATGCCATGGCGGGGCCCAGGTGTAGGCTGTGCGGCCAGCTGTCTGGATGTTGTTCTGGATGTCTGGGCTCGGGCTGTGCCAGAAAGAGCCTTAGTGCCCAGGGAGCCTGTATAATTGGAGTGCCGTCGAGGGGCCTGGAGGTTGATCCTCATTTGGGGTCTCTGGGCAGCCCCAGAGAGCAACGTTTTTCCTCCGGTGGGCAGGCCGAAGGCTGCCTTGTGGCTCCGGAATTTCCAATCTGCAGGGCTTGTGGGCCAGGGGTGTGAGGTCCGACGTCTGAGAACACAAGCTAGGCTAAGGTTATGGGACGAGTGCATGGGAGGCCCTCTCTGCAGGAGCTGAATTGAGATCCCCTGCCTCTGAAGTCAGCGCGAGGATCCGACGTGGGCCCAGGTGGCCGTTCGTATCCATGTTGGGCCCTTCAGGAAAAGAAGTGCCACCTGCGGCCATGGAGATTTGCCCGCGCCAGGAGTTGTCAGAAGCAACCAACCACGAGGCATCCTTCTGCTGGGCATTCGATTCCTTTGGCATGGCTCCATGACGCCCCAGGTGGAAGGACTCGAGATCCTCGTTCCAAGAATGGGTGCCTGGGCACCACACCTCGCATTCCCATTGGCTCTATAGGACAAGGCACGTCCGTTCTGCTGACTCTGGAGTAGCTCCCACTGAGTGGGAGTTACAGTGGCCTCTCCTGAAGATGGGTCCTAAGGAGGGTTTGTGTCCATGGAGACGTTGGAGTGTGGCAGTGGCTCAAGGTCCCTGAGGGATTCTCCTTCCGGATGCTTGAACTCAGCTCCCAACATCCAGTTTCCCATGTGTACACAGGAGGTGTCTGAGTGATGCTTCAGGACACGGCTATGCTTGTATTGGAGAACATGCCTCGGAGGATAGGCACCTGGAAACCAAAGCAAAGGTTCCCAAGGGCGTAGGGCCCTGTGTTCTGTGTCCGGGCACATCCATCTGCACGTCTGAGTGGAGGAAGTTGCTCAGCCTGTTTCAGATCGCATGTGTTTGTCCAGGTCGGCCTCCTCTATCGGGCTGGCCTCGTGGACGTTGCAGATTTCTCCTGATCCATAGGGTTGTGGGCAATGGTAGGGGCACAGTTTGCAGGGAGTGGGCAGGCACAGTCCTGCGGTGTGTCTCCAAGGAGCCCCGGCCTTGGGACCAGGGCTGTGTGGATAGAATCTGAACACACAAACTCGGCTTGGGTTCGTGGCCGGGGGTATGGCAGGCCCAATGTACAGGTCATCGAGGGAGCTCCTCGGAATAGCAAGGCAGGGCGAGAGTGAGACGGCTGCTCAGGCTTGTGTCTCTGGATTTGGTGTCAAGCATGACCGTGGAATGGAGGGGTGGCCCCTTGGGCCTTGGAGGAGTCTCCCTCTCTGGGGATTGTGCCCGGCTCCCCAGAGTTGGTGGTCATTCTGTGGGATGGGAGGAGTCCTGTTTCCTGCCTCCAGTGTCCCTCCCAAAGAGGGATGTAGAGTGGAGTCCTGAACAGGGGAATGGAAAACGCATCCCCTGGTTTGTTTGGTGGCCTCGGGGCATGGCAATCCCCATAGGCGGTCTCTGGGTGCAGCCCCTGAGAAGGCTCACTTGAGCTCGGGGCTCACGTGAGGGTCACAATGTGTGTTTGTGCCCAAGGAGGCCCTCCAGTGTGGGTGTGCTTCATGGCCCATGCTGGTTTCTCCTAACCTGAACGTTGGACAGTATGGCAACAGCATGGTATCCTGCCATGGGCAAGGTCTTATATGTGCATCAGATCCACTCCTGTGCAGTGACTGGAGATAAGGTCCCGGTTCTGAAGTCTGAAAATCCAGGTTGGGAAGAGATGATGGCCTACTGCCATGGCAGGGAAAAGTTGTTGGCTGTGCGGCCAGCTGTCTGGGTGTTGTTCTGGATGTCTGAGCTCAGGCTGTGTCAGAGAGAGCGTTAGTTCCCAGGGCATCCTGTATAATTGGAGTGCTGTCGAGCGGCCTGTAGGTTGATCCTCTTGTTGGGGGTCCGGGCAGCCCCAGAGGGCGACGTTTTTCTCCTGGTGCCCAGGCCGAGTGCTGCGTTGTGGCTCCGGAATTGCCAGTCTGGAGGGCTTGTGGGCCAGGGGTGTGAGGTCGGAAGTCTGAGAGCACAAGCTAGGGTGAGGTTATGGGTCAGGGCACGGCAGGTCCACACTGCAGAGGCCGAATCAAGATCCCCTGCATCTGAAGTCAGCGCGAGGATCCGACGTTGGCCCAGGTGGCCGTTTGTATCCATGTTGGGCCCTTCAGGAAGAGAGGTGCCACCTGCGGCCATGGAGATTTGCCCGCGCTAGGAGTTGCAAGAAGCAACCAACCACGAGTCATCCTTCTGCTGGGCCTTCGATTCCTTTGGCATGGCTCCATGACGCCCCAGACGGAAGGACGGGAGTTCCTCGTTCCAAGAATGGGTGCCTGGGCACCCCACCTCGCATTCCCATTATCTCCTAGGACAAGGCACATTTGTCCTGCTGCCTCTGGAGCAGCTCCCAGGGAGTTGGAGTGGAAGACGGGTCATAAGGAGGGCTTGTGTCCATGGAGACTTTGGGATGTGGCGGTGCCTCGGGGACTCTGAAGGATTCTCCTAGCTGGAGGTGACACAGCTCCAAGGAGCGAGTTTCCCAGGTGGAGTCGAGAGGTGTTCTGATTGGTGCCTCAGGAAACCGCCTTATGCTTGTATTGGAGAACAGGCCTCTGAGGATAGAAGCCTGGATACCCAAGAAAAGACTTCTCATAGGGCGTAGGGGCCTGTCTTCTGTGTCTGGGGGTATCCGTCTGCATATCCGAGTGGATGTCATTACGCAGCTTGTGTCAGATCGCCCCTGTTTGTCCTGGGCGGCCTCCACTATTGGGATGGCCACGTGGACCTTGGAGAGGTCTCCTGATCGATAGGCTTGTGGGCCATGGAAGTGGCACAGTTTCCATGGAGTGGGCAGGCAGGCCTGTGCTGGGTCTCCTGGGTCCCCAGCCTTGGGGCCAGGGCTGTGAGGACGGAAACTGAACACACAAACTCGGCTTGGGTTAGCGGCCGAGGGTATGGCAGGTCCCATCTACAGACCATGAAGGGAGCTCCTCAGATTCGGAAGGAAGGACGTGTGTGAGACGGCTGCTCAGGCTTGTGTCTCTGAATTTTGGGTCAAGCATGACCGTGGAATGGAGGGGTGGCCTCATGGGGCTTGGACGAGTCTCCCTCTCCTCGGATTTGGCCTGGCTCCCCAGAGTGGGTCATCATTTTGGACGATGGGAGGGGTCCTGTTTTCTGCTTCAGGGCTCCATCCAAAGGAGGGATTACAGAGTAGAGGCCTGGGTAGAGGGGAATGGAAAAGCTGAGCCCGGGTTCCGTTTGGGGACCTTGGGGCATGGCAATCAACACAGGCGGCCTCTTGTTGCAGCCACTGAGAAACCTCACTTGAGCACAGGGCTCACGCTGAGGGTCACAATGGCCGTTTGTGCCCAAGGCCGCCCTCCGTATGGGCGTGGCCTACGGCCCATGCTGGTTTCTCCTATCCTAAAGGTTGCACAGCATGGCAACAGCATGGTTTCCTGCCATGGGGAAGGAGGAGTTCTAATTTCGGCATCAGATCCACTCCTGCGCGGGGATTGGAGATAAGGTCTTGGAACTGAAGCCTACAAATCCAAGTTTTGAAGACATGGTGTCCTAATGCCATGGCGGGGCCCAGGTGTAGGCTGTGCGGCCAGCTGTCTGGATGTTGTTCTGGATGTCTGGGCTCGGGCTGTGCCAGAAAGAGCCTTAGTGCCCAGGGAGCCTGTATAATTGGAGTGCCGTCTAGGGGCCTGGAGGTTGATCCTCATTTGGGGTCTCTGGGCAGCCCCAGAAGGCAACGTTTTTCCTCCGGTGGGCAGGCCGAGGGCTGCCTTGTGGCTCCGGAATTTCCAATCTGCAGGGCTTGTGGGCCAGGGGTGTGAGGTCGGACGTCTGAGAACACAAGCTAGGCTAAGGTTATGGGGCGAGTGCATGGGAGGCCCTCTCTGCAGGAGCTGAATTGAGATCCCCTGCCTCTGAAGTCAGCGCGAGGATCCGACGTGGGCCCAGGTGGCCGTTCGTATCCATGTTGGGCCCTTCAGGAAAAGAAGTGCCACCTGCGGCCATGGAGATTTGCCCGCGCCAGGAGTTGTCAGAAGCAACCAACCACGAGGCATCCTTCTGCTGGGCATTCGATTCCTTTGGCATGGCTCCATGACGCCCCAGACGGAAGGACTCGAGATCCTCGTTCCAAGAATGGGTGCCTGGGCACCACACCTCGCATTCCCATTGGCTCTATAGGACAAGGCACGTCCGTTCTGCTGACTCTGGAGTAGCTCCCACTGAGTGGGAGTTACAGTGGCCTCTCCTGAAGATGGGTCCTAAGGAGGGTTTGTGTCCATGGAGACGTTGGAGTGTGGCAGTGGCTCAAGGTCCCTGAGGGATTCTCCTTCCGGAGGCTTGAACTCAGCTCCCAACATCCAGTTTCCCATGTGTACACAGGAGGTGTCTGAGTGATGCTTCAGGACACGGCTATGCTTGTATTGGAGAACATGCCTCGGAGGATAGGCACCTGGAAACCAAAGCAAAGGTTCCCAAGGGCGTAGGGCCCTGTGTTCTGTGTCCGGGCACATCCATCTGCACGTCTGAGTGGAGGAAGTTGCTCAGCCTGTTTCAGATCGCATGTGTTTGTCCAGGTCGGCCTCCACTATCGGGCTGGCCTCGTGGACGTTGCAGATTTCTCCTGATCCATAGGGTTGTGGGCAATGGTAGGGGCACAGTTTGCAGGGAGTGGGCAGGCACAGTCCTGCGGTGTGTCTCCAAGAGTCCCGGCCTTGGGACCAGGGCTGTGTGGATAGAATCTGAACACACAAACTCAGCTTGGGTTCGTGGCCGGGGGTATGGCAGGCCCAATGTACAGGTCATCGAGGGAGCTCCTCGGAATAGCAAGGCAGGGCGAGAGTGAGACGGCTGCTCAGGCTTGTGTCTCTGGATTTGGTGTCAAGCATGACCGTGGAATGGAGGGGTGGCCCCTTGGGCCTTGGAGGAGTCTCCCTCCCTGGGGATTGTGCCCGACTCCCCAGAGTTGGTGGTCATTCTGTGGGATTTGAGGAGTCCTGTTTCCTGCCTCCAGTGTCCCTCCCAAAGAGGGACGTAGAGTGGAGTCCTGAACAGGGGAATGGAAAACGCATCCCCTGGTTTGTTTGGTGGCCTCGGGGCATGGCAATCCCCATAGGCGGCCTCTGGGTACTGCCCCTGAGAAGGCTGACTTCAGCTCGGGGCTCACGTGAGGGTCACAATGTGTGTTTGTGCCCAAGGAGGCCCTCCAGTGTGGGTGTGCTTCATGGCCCATGCTGGTTTCTCCTAACCTGAACGTTGGACAGTATGGCAACAGCATGGTATCCTGCCATGGGCAAGGTCTTATATGTGCATCAGATCCACTCTTGTGCAGTGGCTGGAGATAAGGTCCCGGTTCTGAAGCCTGAAAATCCAGGTTGGGAAGAGATGATGGCCTACTGCCATGGCAGGGAAAAGGTGTTGGCTGTGCGGCCAGCTGTCTGGGTGTTGTTCTGGATGTCTGAGCTCAGGCTGTGTCAGAGAGAGCGTTAGTTCCCAGGGCATCCTGTATAATTGGAGTGCTGTCGAGCGGCCTGTAGGTTGATCCTCTTGTTGGGGGTCCGGGCAGCCCCAGAGGGCGACGTTTTTCTCCTGGTGCCCAGGCCGAGTGCTGCGTTGTGGCTCCGGAATTGCCAGTCTGGAGGGCTTGTGGGCCAGGGGTGTGAGGTCAGAAGTCTGAGAGCACAAGCTAGGGTGAGGTTATGGGTCGAGGGCACGGCAGGCCCACACTGCAGAGGCCGAATCAAGATCCCCTGCATCTGAAGTCAGCGCGAGGATCCGACGTTGGCCCAGGTGGCCGTTTGTATCCATGTTGGGCCCTTCAGGAAGAGAGGTGCCACCTGCGGCCATGGAGATTTGCCCGCGCTAGGAGTTGCAAGAAGCAACCAACCACGAGGCATCCTTCTGCTGGGCCTTCGATTCCTTTGGCATGGCTCCATGACGCCCCAGACGGAAGGACGGGAGTTCCTCGTTCCAAGAATGGGTGCCTGGGCACCCCACCTCGCATTCCCATTATCTCCTAGGACAAGGCACATTTGTCCTGCTGCCTCTGGAGCAGCTCCCAGGGAGTTGGAGTGGGAGACGGGTCATAAGGAGGGCTTGTGTCCATGGAGACTTTGGGATGTGGCGGTGCCTCGGGGACTCTGAAGGATTCTCCTAGCTGGAGGTGACACAGCTCCAAGGAGCGAGTTTCCCAGGTGGAGTCGAGAGGTGTTCTGATTGGTGCCTCAGGAAACCGCCTTATGCTTGTATTGGAGAACAGGCCTCTGAGGATAGAAGCCTGGATACCCAAGAAAAGACTTCTCATAGGGCGTAGGGGCCTGTCTTCTGTGTCTGGGGGTATCCGTCTGCATATCCGAGTGGATGTCATTACGCAGCTTGTGTCAGATCGCCCCTGTTTGTCCTGGGCGGCCTCCACTATTGGGATGGCCACGTGGACCTTGGAGAGGTCTCCTGATCGATAGGCTTGTGGGCCATGGTAGTGGCACAGTTTCCATGGAGTGGGCAGGCAGGCCAGTGCTGGGTCTCCAGGGTCCCCAGGCTTGGGGCCAGGGCTGTGAGGACGGAAACTGAACACACAAACTCGGCTTGGGTTAGCGGCCGAGGGTATGGCAGGTCCCATCTACAGACCATGAAGGGAGCTCCTCAGATTCGGAAGGAAGGACGTGTGTGAGACGGCTGCTCAGGCTTGTGTCTCTGAATTTTGGGTCAAGCATGACCGTGGAATGGAGGGGTGGCCTCATGGGGCTTGGACGAGTCTCCCTCTCCTCGGATTTGGCCTGGCTCCCCAGAGTGGGTCATCATTTTGGACGATGGGAGGGGTCCTGTTTTCTGCTTCAGGGCTCCATCCAAAGGAGGGATTACAGAGTAGAGGCCTGGGTAGAGGGGAATGGAAAAGCTGAGCCCGGGTTCCGTTTGGGTACCTTGGGGCATGGCAATCAACACAGGCGGCCTCTTGTTGCAGCTACTGAGAAACCTCACTTGAGCACAGGGCTCACGCTGAGGGTCACAATGGCCGTTTGTGCCCAAGGCCGCCCTCCGTATGGGCGTGGCCTACGGCCCATGCTGGTTTCTCCTATCCTAAAGGTTGCACAGCATGGCAACAGCATGGTTTCCTGCCATGGGGAAGGAGGAGTTCTAATTTCGGCATCAGATCCACTCCTGCGCGGGGATTGGAGATAAGGTCTTGGAACTGAAGCCTACAAATCCAAGTTTTGAAGACATGGTGGCCTAATGCCATGGCGGGGCCCAGGTGTAGGCTGTGCGGCCAGCTGTCTGGATGTTGTTCTGGATGTCTGGGCTCGGGCTGTGCCAGAAAGAGCCTTAGTGCCCAGGGAGCCTGTATAATTGGAGTGCCGTCGAGGGGCCTGGAGGTTGATCCTCATTTGGGGTCTCTGGGCAGCCCCAGAAGGCAACGTTTTTCCTCCGGTGGGCAGGCCGAGGGCTGCCTTGTGGCTCCGGAATTTCCAATCTGCAGGGCTTGTGGGCCAGGGGTGTGAGGTCGGACGTCTGAGAACACAAGCTAGGCTAAGGTTATAGGGCGAGTGCATGGGAGGCCCTCTCTTCAGGAGCTGAATTGAGATCCCCTGCCTCTGAAGACAGCGCGAGGATCCGACGTGGGCCCAGGTGGCCGTTCGTATCCATGTTGGGCCCTTCAGGAAAAGAAGTGCCACCTGCGGCCATGGAGATTTGCCCGCGCCAGGAGTTGTCAGAAGCAACCAACCACGAGGCATCCTTCTGCTGGGCATTCGATTCCTTTGGCATGGCTCCATGACGCCCCAGACGGAAGGACTCGAGATCCTCGTTCCAAGAATGGGTGCCTGGGCACCACACCTCGCATTCCCATTGGCTCTATAGGACAAGGCACGTCCGTTCTGCTGACTCTGGAGTAGCTCCCACTGAGTGGGAGTTACAGTGGCCTCTCCTGAAGATGGGTCCTAAGGAGGGTTTGTGTCCATGGAGACGTTGGAGTGTGGCAGTGGCTCAAGGTCCCTGAGGGATTCTCCTTCCGGATGCTTGAACTCAGCTCCCAACATCCAGTTTCCCATGTGTACACAGGAGGTGTCTGAGTGATGCTTCAGGACACGGCTATGCTTGTATTGGAGAACATGCCTCGGAGGATAGGCACCTGGAAACCAAAGCAAAGGTTCCCAAGGGCGTAGGGCCCTGTGTTCTGTGTCCGGGCACATCCATCTGCACGTCTGAGTGGAGGAAGTTGCTCAGCCTGTTTCAGATCGCATGTGTTTGTCCAGGTCGGCCTCCTCTATCGGGCTGGCCTCGTGGACGTTGCAGATTTCTCCTGATCCATAGGGTTGTGGGCAATGGTAGGGGCACAGTTTGCAGGGAGTGGGCAGGCACAGTCCTGCGGTGTGTCTCCAAGGAGCCCCGGCCTTGGGACCAGGGCTGTGTGGATAGAATCTGAACACACAAACTCGGTTTGGGTTCGTGGCCGGGGGTATGGCAGGCCCAATGTACAGGTCATCGAGGGAGCTCCTCGGAATAGCAAGGCAGGGCGAGAGTGAGACGGCTGCTCAGGCTTGTGTCTCTGGATTTGGTGTCAAGCATGACCGTGGAATGGAGGGGTGGCCCCTTGGGCCTTGGAGGAGTCTCCCTCTCTGGGGATTGTGCCCGGCTCCCCAGAGTTGGTGGTCATTCTGTGGGATGGGAGGAGTCCTGTTTCCTGCCTCCAGTGTCCCTCCCAAAGAGGGACGTAGAGTGGAGTCCTGAACAGGGGAATGGAAAACGCATCCCCTGGTTTGTTTGGTGGCCTCGGGGCATGGCAATCCCCATAGGCGGCCTCTGGGTACTGCCCCTGAGAAGGCTGACTTCAGCTCGGGGCTCACGTGAGGGTCACAATGTGTTTGTGCCCAAGGAGGCCCTCCAGTGTGGGTGTGCTTCATGGCCCATGCTGGTTTCTCCTAACCTGAACGTTGGACAGTATGGCAACAGCATGGTATCCTGCCATGGGCAAGGTCTTATATGTGCATCAGATCCACTCTTGTGCAGTGGCTGGAGATAAGGTCCCGGTTCTGAAGCCTGAAAATCCAGGTTGGGAAGAGATGATGGCCTACTGCCATGGCAGGGAAAAGGTGTTGGCTGTGCGGCCAGCTGTCTGGGTGTTGTTCTGGATGTCTGAGCTCAGGCTGTGTCAGAGAGAGCGTTAGTTCCCAGGGCATCCTGTATAATTGGAGTGCTGTCGAGCGGCCTGTAGGTTGATCCTCTTGTTGGGGGTCCGGGCAGCCCCAGAGGGCGACGTTTTTCTCCTGGTGCCCAGGCCGAGTGCTGCGTTGTGGCTCCGGAATTGCCAGTCTGGAGGGCTTGTGGGCCAGGGGTGTGAGGTCGGAAGTCTGAGAGCACAAGCTAGGGTGAGGTTATGGGTCGAGGGCACGGCAGGCCCACACTGCAGAGGCCGAATCAAGATCCCCTGCATCTGAAGTCAGCGCGAGGATCCGACGTTGGCCCAGGTGGCCGTTTGTATCCATGTTGGGCCCTTCAGGAAGAGAGGTGCCACCTGCGGCCATGGAGATTTGCCCGCGCTAGGAGTTGCAAGAAGCAACCAACCACGAGGCATCCTTCTGCTGGGCCTTCGATTCCTTTTGCATGGCTCCATGACGCCCCAGACGGAAGGACGGGAGTTCCTCGTTCCAAGAATGGGTGCCTGGGCACCCCACCTCGCATTCCCATTATCTCCTAGGACAAGGCACATTTGTCCTGCTGCCTCTGGAGCAGCTCCCAGGGAGTTGGAGTGGAAATGGACTCTCTGGGAGACGGGTCATAAGGAGGGCTTGTGTCCATGGAGACTTTGGGATGTGGCGGTGCCTCGGGGACTCTGAAGGATTCTCCTAGCTGGAGGTGACACAGCTCCAAGGAGCGAGTTTCCCAGGTGGAGTCGAGAGGTGTTCTGATTGGTGCCTCAGGAAACCGCCTTATGCTTGTATTGGAGAACAGGCCTCTGAGGATAGAAGCCTGGATACCCAAGAAAAGACTTCTCATAGGGCGTAGGGGCCTGTCTTCTGTGTCTGGGGGTATCCGTCTGCATATCCGAGTGGATGTCATTACGCAGCTTGTGTCAGATCGCCCCTGTTTGTCCTGGGCGGCCTCCACTATTGGGATGGCCACGTGGACCTTGGAGAGGTCTCCTGATCGATAGGCTTGTGGGCCATGGTAGTGGCACAGTTTCCATGGAGTGGGCAGGCAGGCCAGTGCTGGGTCTCCAGGGTCCCCAGCCTTGGGGCCAGGGCTGTGAGGACGGAAACTGAACACACAAACTCGGCTTGGGTTAGCGGCCGAGGGTATGGCAGGTCCCATCTACAGACCATGAAGGGAGCTCCTCAGATTCGGAAGGAAGGACGTGTGTGAGACGGCTGCTCAGGCTTGTGTCTCTGAATTTTGGGTCAAGCATGACCGTGGAATGGAGGGGTGGCCTCATGGGGCTTGGACGAGTCTCCCTCTCCTCGGATTTGGCCTGGCTCCCCAGAGTGGGTCATCATTTTGGACGATGGGAGGGGTCCTGTTTTCTGCTTCAGGGCTCCATCCAAAGGAGGGATTACAGAGTAGAGGCCTGGGTAGAGGGGAATGGAAAAGCTGAGCCTGGGTTCCGTTTGGGGACCTTGGGGCATGGCAATCAACACAGGCGGCCTCTTGTTGCAGACACTGAGAAACCTCACTTGAGCACAGGGCTCACGCTGAGGGTCACAATGGCCGTTTGTGCCCAAGGCCGCCCTCCGTATGGGCGTGGCCTACGGCCCATGCTGGTTTCTCCTATCCTAAAGGTTGGACAGCATGGCAACAGCATGGTTTCCTGCCATGGGGAAGGAGGAGTTCTAATTTCGGCATCAGATCCACTCCTGCGCGGGGATTGGAGATAAGGTCTTGGAACTGAAGCCTACAAATCCAAGTTTTGAAGACATGGTGGCCTAATGCCATGGCGGGGCCCAGGTGTAGGCTGAGTGGCCAGCTATCTGGGTGTTGTTCTGGATGTCTGGGCTCGGGCTGTGCCAGAAAGAGCCTTAGTGCCCAGGGAGCCTGTATAATTGGAGTGCCGTCGAGGGGCCTGGAGGTTGATCCTCATTTGGGGTCTCTGGGCAGCCCCAGAAGGCAACGTTTTTCCTCCGGTGGGCAGGCCGAGGGCTGCCTTGTGGCTCCGGAATTTCCAATCTGCAGGGCTTGTGGGCCACGGGTGTGAGTTCGGACGTCTGAGAACACAAGCTAGGCTAAGGTTATGGGGCGAGTGCATGGGAGGCCCTCTCTGCAGGAGCTGAATTGAGATCCCCTGCCTCTGAAGTCAGCGCGAGGATCCGACGTGGGCCCAGGTGGCCGTTCGTATCCATGTTGGGCCCTTCAGGAAAAGAGGTGCCACCTGCGGCCATGGAGATTTGCCCGCGCCAGGAGTTGTCAGAAGCAACCAACCACGAGGCATCCTTCTGCTGGGCATTCGATTCCTTTGGCATGGCTCCATGACGCCCCAGACGGAAGGACTCGAGATCCTCGTTCCAAGAATGGGTGCCTGGGCACCGCACCTCGCATTCCCATTGGCTCTATAGGACAAGGCACGTCCGTTCTGCTGACTCTGGAGTAGCTCCCACTGAGTGGGAGTTATAGTGGCCTCTCCTGAAGATGGGTCCTAAGGAGGGTTTGTGTCCATGGAGACGTTGGAGTGTGGCAGTGGCTCAAGGTCCCTGAGGGATTCTCCTTCTGGATGCTTGAACTCAGCTCCCAACATCCAGTTTCCCATGTGTACACAGGAGGTGTCTGAGTGATGCTTCAGGACACGGCTATGCTTGTATTGGAGAACATGCCTCGGAGGATAGGCACCTGGAAACCAAAGCACAGGTTCCCAAGGGCGTAGGGCCCTGTGTTCTGTGTCCGGGCACATCCATCTGCACGTCTGAGTGGAGGTCGTTGCTCAGCTTGTTTCAGATCGCATGTGTTTGTCCAGGTCGGCCTCCACTATCGGGCTGGCCTCGTGGACGTTGCAGATTTCTCCTGATCCATAGGGTTGTGGGCAATGGTAGGGGCACAGTTTGCAGGGAGTGGGCAGGCACAGTCCTGCGGTGTGTCTCCAAGGAGCCCCGGCCTTGGGACCAGGGCTGTGTGGATAGAATCTGAACACACAAACTCGGCTTGGGTTCGTGGCCGGGGGTATGGCAGGCCCAATGTACAGGTCATCGAGGGAGCTCCTCGGAATAGCAAGGCAGGGCGAGAGTGAGACGGCTGCTCAGGCTTGTGTCTCTGGATTTGGTGTCAAGCATGACCGTGGAATGGAGGGGTGGCCCCTTGGGCCTTGGAGGAGTCTCCCTCCCTGGGGATTGTGCCCGGCTCCCCAGAGTTGGTGGTCATTCTGTGGGATGGGAGGAGTCCTGTTTCCTGCCTCCAGTGTCCCTCCCAAAGTGGGACGTAGAGTGGAGTCCTGAACAGGGGAATGGAAAACGCATCCCCTGGTTTGTTTGGTGGCCTCGGGGCATGGCAATCCCCATAGGCGGCCTCTGGGTGCTGCCCCTGAGAAGGCTGACTTGAGCTCGGGGCTCACATGAGGGTCACAATGTGTGTTTGTGCCCAAGGAGGCCCTCCAGTGTGGGTGTGCTTCATGGCCCATGCTGGTTTCTCCTAACCTGAACGTTGGACAGTATGGCAACAGCATGGTATCCTGCCATGGGCAAGGTCTTATATGTGCATCAGATCCACTCCTGTGCAGTGACTGGAGATAAGGTCCCGGTTCTGAAGCCTGAAAATCCAGGTTGGGAAGAGATGATGGCCTACTGCCATGGCAGGGAAAAGGTGTTGGCTGTGCGGCCAGCTGTCTGGGTGTTGTTCTGGATGTCTGAGCTCAGGCTGTGTCAGAGAGAGCGTTAGTTCCCAGGGCATCCTGTATAATTGGAGTGCTGTCGAGCGGCCTGTAGGTTGATCCTCTTGTTGGGGGTCCGGGCAGCCCCAGAGGGCGACGTTTTTCTCCTGGTGCCCAGGCCGAGTGCTGCGTTGTGGCTCCGGAATTGCCAGTCTGGAGGGCTTGTGGGCCAGGGGTGTGAGGTCGGAAGTCTGAGAGCACAAGCTAGGGTGAGGTTATGGGTCGAGGGCACGGCAGGCCCACACTGCAGAGGCCGAATCAAGATCCCCTGCATCTGAAGTCAGCGCGAGGATCCGACGTTGGCCCAGGTGGCCGTTTGTATCCATGTTGGGCCCTTCAGGAAGAGAGGTGCCACCTGCGGCCATGGAGATTTGCCCGCGCTAGGAGTTGCAAGAAGCAACCAACCACGAGGCATCCTTCTGCTGGGCCTTCGATTCCTTTGGCATGGCTCCATGACGCCCCAGACGGAAGGACGGGAGTTCCTCGTTCCAAGAATGGGTGCCTGGGCACCCCACCTCGCATTCCCATTATCTCCTAGGACAAGGCACATTTGTCCTGCTGCCTCTGGAGCAGCTCCCAGGGAGTTGGAGTGGAAATGGACTCTCTGGGAGACGGGTCATAAGGAGGGCTTGTGTCCATGGAGACTTTGGGATGTGGCGGTGCCTCGGGGACTCTGAAGGATTCTCCTAGCTGGAGGTGACACAGCTCCAAGGAGCGAGTTTCCCAGGTGGAGTCGAGAGGTGTTCTGATTGGTGCCTCAGGAAACCGCCTTATGCTTGTATTGGAGAACAGGCCTCTGAGGATAGAAGCCTGGATACCCAAGAAAAGACTTCTCATAGGGCGTAGGGGCCTGTCTTCTGTGTCTGGGGGTATCCGTCTGCATATCCGAGTGGATGTCATTACGCAGCTTGTGTCAGATCGCCCCTGTTTGTCCTGGGCGGCCTCCACTATTGGGATGGCCACGTGGACCTTGGAGAGGTCTCCTGATCGATAGGCTTGTGGGCCATGGTAGTGGCACAGTTTCCATGGAGTGGGCAGGCAGGCCAGTGCTGGGTCTCCAGGGTCCCCAGGCTTGGGGCCAGGGCTGTGAGGACGGAAACTGAACACACAAACTCGGCTTGGGTTAGCGGCCGAGGGTATGGCAGGTCCCATCTACAGACCATGAAGGGAGCTCCTCAGATTCGGAAGGAAGGACGTGTGTGAGACGGCTGCTCAGGCTTGTGTCTCTGAATTTTGGGTCAAGCATGACCGTGGAATGGAGGGGTGGCCTCATGGGGCTTGGACGAGTCTCCCTCTCCTCGGATTTGGCCTGGCTCCCCAGAGTGGGTCATCATTTTGGACGATGGGAGGGGTCCTGTTTTCTGCTTCAGGGCTCCATCCAAAGGAGGGATTACAGAGTAGAGGCCTGGGTAGAGGGGAATGGAAAAGCTGAGCCTGGGTTCCGTTTGGGGACCTTGGGGCATGGCAATCAACACAGGCGGCCTCTTGTTGCAGACACTGAGAAACCTCACTTGAGCACAGGGCTCACGCTGAGGGTCACAATGGCCGTTTGTGCCCAAGGCCGCCCTCCGTATGGGCGTGGCCTACGGCCCATGCTGGTTTCTCCTATCCTAAAGGTTGGACAGCATGGCAACAGCATGGTTTCCTGCCATGGGGAAGGAGGAGTTCTAATTTCGGCATCAGATCCACTCCTGCGCGGGGATTGGAGATAAGGTCTTGGAACTGAAGCCTACAAATCCAAGTTTTGAAGACATGGTGGCCTAATGCCATGGCGGGGCCCAGGTGTAGGCTGAGTGGCCAGCTATCTGGGTGTTGTTCTGGATGTCTGGGCTCGGGCTGTGCCAGAAAGAGCCTTAGTGCCCAGGGAGCCTGTATAATTGGAGTGCCGTCGAGGGGCCTGGAGGTTGATCCTCATTTGGGGTCTCTGGGCAGCCCCAGAAGGCAACGTTTTTCCTCCGGTGGGCAGGCCGAGGGCTGCCTTGTGGCTCCGGAATTTCCAATCTGCAGGGCTTGTGGGCCACGGGTGTGAGTTCGGACGTCTGAGAACACAAGCTAGGCTAAGGTTATGGGGCGAGTGCATGGGAGGCCCTCTCTGCAGGAGCTGAATTGAGATCCCCTGCCTCTGAAGTCAGCGCGAGGATCCGACGTGGGCCCAGGTGGCCGTTCGTATCCATGTTGGGCCCTTCAGGAAAAGAGGTGCCACCTGCGGCCATGGAGATTTGCCCGCGCCAGGAGTTGTCAGAAGCAACCAACCACGAGGCATCCTTCTGCTGGGCATTCGATTCCTTTGGCATGGCTCCATGACGCCCCAGACGGAAGGACTCGAGATCCTCGTTCCAAGAATGGGTGCCTGGGCACCGCACCTCGCATTCCCATTGGCTCTATAGGACAAGGCACGTCCGTTCTGCTGACTCTGGAGTAGCTCCCACTGAGTGGGAGTTATAGTGGCCTCTCCTGAAGATGGGTCCTAAGGAGGGTTTGTGTCCATGGAGACGTTGGAGTGTGGCAGTGGCTCAAGGTCCCTGAGGGATTCTCCTTCTGGATGCTTGAACTCAGCTCCCAACATCCAGTTTCCCATGTGTACACAGGAGGTGTCTGAGTGATGCTTCAGGACACGGCTATGCTTGTATTGGAGAACATGCCTCGGAGGATAGGCACCTGGAAACCAAAGCACAGGTTCCCAAGGGCGTAGGGCCCTGTGTTCTGTGTCCGGGCACATCCATCTGCACGTCTGAGTGGAGGTCGTTGCTCAGCTTGTTTCAGATCGCATGTGTTTGTCCAGGTCGGCCTCCACTATCGGGCTGGCCTCGTGGACGTTGCAGATTTCTCCTGATCCATAGGGTTGTGGGCAATGGTAGGGGCACAGTTTGCAGGGAGTGGGCAGGCACAGTCCTGCGGTGTGTCTCCAAGGAGCCCCGGCCTTGGGACCAGGGCTGTGTGGATAGAATCTGAACACACAAACTCGGCTTGGGTTCGTGGCCGGGGGTATGGCAGGCCCAATGTACAGGTCATCGAGGGAGCTCCTCGGAATAGCAAGGCAGGGCGAGAGTGAGACGGCTGCTCAGGCTTGTGTCTCTGGATTTGGTGTCAAGCATGACCGTGGAATGGAGGGGTGGCCCCTTGGGCCTTGGAGGAGTCTCCCTCTCTGGGGATTGTGCCCGGCTCCCCAGAGTTGGTGGTCATTCTGTGGGATGGGAGGAGTCCTGTTTCCTGCCTCCAGTGTCCCTCCCAAAGAGGGACGTAGAGTGGAGTCCTGAACAGGGGAATGGAAAACGCATCCCCTGGTTTGTTTGGTGGCCTCGGGGCATGGCAATCCCCATAGGCGGCCTCTGGGTACTGCCCCTGAGAAGGCTGACTTCAGCTCGGGGCTCACGTGAGGGTCACAATGTGTTTGTGCCCAAGGAGGCCCTCCAGTGTGGGTGTGCTTCATGGCCCATGCTGGTTTCTCCTAACCTGAACGTTGGACAGTATGGCAACAGCATGGTATCCTGCCATGGGCAAGGTCTTATATGTGCATCAGATCCACTCTTGTGCAGTGGCTGGAGATAAGGTCCCGGTTCTGAAGCCTGAAAATCCAGGTTGGGAAGAGATGATGGCCTACTGCCATGGCAGGGAAAAGGTGTTGGCTGTGCGGCCAGCTGTCTGGGTGTTGTTCTGGATGTCTGAGCTCAGGCTGTGTCAGAGAGAGCGTTAGTTCCCAGGGCATCCTGTATAATTGGAGTGCTGTCGAGCGGCCTGTAGGTTGATCCTCTTGTTGGGGGTCCGGGCAGCCCCAGAGGGCGACGTTTTTCTCCTGGTGCCCAGGCCGAGTGCTGCGTTGTGGCTCCGGAATTGCCAGTCTGGAGGGCTTGTGGGCCAGGGGTGTGAGGTCGGAAGTCTGAGAGCACAAGCTAGGGTGAGGTTATGGGTCGAGGGCACGGCAGGCCCACACTGCAGAGGCCGAATCAAGATCCCCTGCATCTGAAGTCAGCGCGAGGATCCGACGTTGGCCCAGGTGGCCGTTTGTATCCATGTTGGGCCCTTCAGGAAGAGAGGTGCCACCTGCGGCCATGGAGATTTGCCCGCGCTAGGAGTTGCAAGAAGCAACCAACCACGAGGCATCCTTCTGCTGGGCCTTCGATTCCTTTTGCATGGCTCCATGACGCCCCAGACGGAAGGACGGGAGTTCCTCGTTCCAAGAATGGGTGCCTGGGCACCCCACCTCGCATTCCCATTATCTCCTAGGACAAGGCACATTTGTCCTGCTGCCTCTGGAGCAGCTCCCAGGGAGTTGGAGTGGAAATGGACTCTCTGGGAGACGGGTCATAAGGAGGGCTTGTGTCCATGGAGACTTTGGGATGTGGCGGTGCCTCGGGGACTCTGAAGGATTCTCCTAGCTGGAGGTGACACAGCTCCAAGGAGCGAGTTTCCCAGGTGGAGTCGAGAGGTGTTCTGATTGGTGCCTCAGGAAACCGCCTTATGCTTGTATTGGAGAACAGGCCTCTGAGGATAGAAGCCTGGATACCCAAGAAAAGACTTCTCATAGGGCGTAGGGGCCTGTCTTCTGTGTCTGGGGGTATCCGTCTGCATATCCGAGTGGATGTCATTACGCAGCTTGTGTCAGATCGCCCCTGTTTGTCCTGGGCGGCCTCCACTATTGGGATGGCCACGTGGACCTTGGAGAGGTCTCCTGATCGATAGGCTTGTGGGCCATGGTAGTGGCACAGTTTCCATGGAGTGGGCAGGCAGGCCAGTGCTGGGTCTCCAGGGTCCCCAGCCTTGGGGCCAGGGCTGTGAGGACGGAAACTGAACACACAAACTCGGCTTGGGTTAGCGGCCGAGGGTATGGCAGGTCCCATCTACAGACCATGAAGGGAGCTCCTCAGATTCGGAAGGAAGGACGTGTGTGAGACGGCTGCTCAGGCTTGTGTCTCTGAATTTTGGGTCAAGCATGACCGTGGAATGGAGGGGTGGCCTCATGGGGCTTGGACGAGTCTCCCTCTCCTCGGATTTGGCCTGGCTCCCCAGAGTGGGTCATCATTTTGGACGATGGGAGGGGTCCTGTTTTCTGCTTCAGGGCTCCATCCAAAGGAGGGATTACAGAGTAGAGGCCTGGGTAGAGGGGAATGGAAAAGCTGAGCCTGGGTTCCGTTTGGGGACCTTGGGGCATGGCAATCAACACAGGCGGCCTCTTGTTGCAGACACTGAGAAACCTCACTTGAGCACAGGGCTCACGCTGAGGGTCACAATGGCCGTTTGTGCCCAAGGCCGCCCTCCGTATGGGCGTGGCCTACGGCCCATGCTGGTTTCTCCTATCCTAAAGGTTGGACAGCATGGCAACAGCATGGTTTCCTGCCATGGGGAAGGAGGAGTTCTAATTTCGGCATCAGATCCACTCCTGCGCGGGGATTGGAGATAAGGTCTTGGAACTGAAGCCTACAAATCCAAGTTTTGAAGACATGGTGGCCTAATGCCATGGCGGGGCCCAGGTGTAGGCTGAGTGGCCAGCTATCTGGGTGTTGTTCTGGATGTCTGGGCTCGGGCTGTGCCAGAAAGAGCCTTAGTGCCCAGGGAGCCTGTATAATTGGAGTGCCGTCGAGGGGCCTGGAGGTTGATCCTCATTTGGGGTCTCTGGGCAGCCCCAGAAGGCAACGTTTTTCCTCCGGTGGGCAGGCCGAGGGCTGCCTTGTGGCTCCGGAATTTCCAATCTGCAGGGCTTGTGGGCCACGGGTGTGAGTTCGGACGTCTGAGAACACAAGCTAGGCTAAGGTTATGGGGCGAGTGCATGGGAGGCCCTCTCTGCAGGAGCTGAATTGAGATCCCCTGCCTCTGAAGTCAGCGCGAGGATCCGACGTGGGCCCAGGTGGCCGTTCGTATCCATGTTGGGCCCTTCAGGAAAAGAGGTGCCACCTGCGGCCATGGAGATTTGCCCGCGCCAGGAGTTGTCAGAAGCAACCAACCACGAGGCATCCTTCTGCTGGGCATTCGATTCCTTTGGCATGGCTCCATGACGCCCCAGACGGAAGGACTCGAGATCCTCGTTCCAAGAATGGGTGCCTGGGCACCGCACCTCGCATTCCCATTGGCTCTATAGGACAAGGCACGTCCGTTCTGCTGACTCTGGAGTAGCTCCCACTGAGTGGGAGTTATAGTGGCCTCTCCTGAAGATGGGTCCTAAGGAGGGTTTGTGTCCATGGAGACGTTGGAGTGTGGCAGTGGCTCAAGGTCCCTGAGGGATTCTCCTTCTGGATGCTTGAACTCAGCTCCCAACATCCAGTTTCCCATGTGTACACAGGAGGTGTCTGAGTGATGCTTCAGGACACGGCTATGCTTGTATTGGAGAACATGCCTCGGAGGATAGGCACCTGGAAACCAAAGCACAGGTTCCCAAGGGCGTAGGGCCCTGTGTTCTGTGTCCGGGCACATCCATCTGCACGTCTGAGTGGAGGTCGTTGCTCAGCTTGTTTCAGATCGCATGTGTTTGTCCAGGTCGGCCTCCACTATCGGGCTGGCCTCGTGGACGTTGCAGATTTCTCCTGATCCATAGGGTTGTGGGCAATGGTAGGGGCACAGTTTGCAGGGAGTGGGCAGGCACAGTCCTGCGGTGTGTCTCCAAGGAGCCCCGGCCTTGGGACCAGGGCTGTGTGGATAGAATCTGAACACACAAACTCGGCTTGGGTTCGTGGCCGGGGGTATGGCAGGCCCAATGTACAGGTCATCGAGGGAGCTCCTCGGAATAGCAAGGCAGGGCGAGAGTGAGACGGCTGCTCAGGCTTGTGTCTCTGGATTTGGTGTCAAGCATGACCGTGGAATGGAGGGGTGGCCCCTTGGGCCTTGGAGGAGTCTCCCTCCCTGGGGATTGTGCCCGGCTCCCCAGAGTTGGTGGTCATTCTGTGGGATGGGAGGAGTCCTGTTTCCTGCCTCCAGTGTCCCTCCCAAAGTGGGACGTAGAGTGGAGTCCTGAACAGGGGAATGGAAAACGCATCCCCTGGTTTGTTTGGTGGCCTCGGGGCATGGCAATCCCCATAGGCGGCCTCTGGGTGCTGCCCCTGAGAAGGCTGACTTGAGCTCGGGGCTCACATGAGGGTCACAATGTGTGTTTGTGCCCAAGGAGGCCCTCCAGTGTGGGTGTGCTTCATGGCCCATGCTGGTTTCTCCTAACCTGAACGTTGGACAGTATGGCAACAGCATGGTATCCTGCCATGGGCAAGGTCTTATATGTGCATCAGATCCACTCCTGTGCAGTGACTGGAGATAAGGTCCCGGTTCTGAAGCCTGAAAATCCAGGTTGGGAAGAGATGATGGCCTACTGCCATGGCAGGGAAAAGGTGTTGGCTGTGCGGCCAGCTGTCTGGGTGTTGTTCTGGATGTCTGAGCTCAGGCTGTGTCAGAGAGAGCGTTAGTTCCCAGGGCATCCTGTATAATTGGAGTGCTGTCGAGCGGCCTGTAGGTTGATCCTCTTGTTGGGGGTCCGGGCAGCCCCAGAGGGCGACGTTTTTCTCCTGGTGCCCAGGCCGAGTGCTGCGTTGTGGCTCCGGAATTGCCAGTCTGGAGGGCTTGTGGGCCAGGGGTGTGAGGTCGGAAGTCTGAGAGCACAAGCTAGGGTGAGGTTATGGGTCGAGGGCACGGCAGGCCCACACTGCAGAGGCCGAATCAAGATCCCCTGCATCTGAAGTCAGCGCGAGGATCCGACGTTGGCCCAGGTGGCCGTTTGTATCCATGTTGGGCCCTTCAGGAAGAGAGGTGCCACCTGCGGCCATGGAGATTTGCCCGCGCTAGGAGTTGCAAGAAGCAACCAACCACGAGGCATCCTTCTGCTGGGCCTTCGATTCCTTTGGCATGGCTCCATGACGCCCCAGACGGAAGGACGGGAGTTCCTCGTTCCAAGAATGGGTGCCTGGGCACCCCACCTCGCATTCCCATTATCTCCTAGGACAAGGCACATTTGTCCTGCTGCCTCTGGAGCAGCTCCCAGGGAGTTGGAGTGGAAATGGACTCTCTGGGAGACGGGTCATAAGGAGGGCTTGTGTCCATGGAGACTTTGGGATGTGGCGGTGCCTCGGGGACTCTGAAGGATTCTCCTAGCTGGAGGTGACACAGCTCCAAGGAGCGAGTTTCCCAGGTGGAGTCGAGAGGTGTTCTGATTGGTGCCTCAGGAAACCGCCTTATGCTTGTATTGGAGAACAGGCCTCTGAGGATAGAAGCCTGGATACCCAAGAAAAGACTTCTCATAGGGCGTAGGGGCCTGTCTTCTGTGTCTGGGGGTATCCGTCTGCATATCCGAGTGGATGTCATTACGCAGCTTGTGTCAGATCGCCCCTGTTTGTCCTGGGCGGCCTCCACTATTGGGATGGCCACGTGGACCTTGGAGAGGTCTCCTGATCGATAGGCTTGTGGGCCATGGTAGTGGCACAGTTTCCATGGAGTGGGCAGGCAGGCCAGTGCTGGGTCTCCAGGGTCCCCAGGCTTGGGGCCAGGGCTGTGAGGACGGAAACTGAACACACAAACTCGGCTTGGGTTAGCGGCCGAGGGTATGGCAGGTCCCATCTACAGACCATGAAGGGAGCTCCTCAGATTCGGAAGGAAGGACGTGTGTGAGACGGCTGCTCAGGCTTGTGTCTCTGAATTTTGGGTCAAGCATGACCGTGGAATGGAGGGGTGGCCTCATGGGGCTTGGACGAGTCTCCCTCTCCTCGGATTTGGCCTGGCTCCCCAGAGTGGGTCATCATTTTGGACGATGGGAGGGGTCCTGTTTTCTGCTTCAGGGCTCCATCCAAAGGAGGGATTACAGAGTAGAGGCCTGGGTAGAGGGGAATGGAAAAGCTGAGCCTGGGTTCCGTTTGGGGACCTTGGGGCATGGCAATCAACACAGGCGGCCTCTTGTTGCAGACACTGAGAAACCTCACTTGAGCACAGGGCTCACGCTGAGGGTCACAATGGCCGTTTGTGCCCAAGGCCGCCCTCCGTATGGGCGTGGCCTACGGCCCATGCTGGTTTCTCCTATCCTAAAGGTTGGACAGCATGGCAACAGCATGGTTTCCTGCCATGGGGAAGGAGGAGTTCTAATTTCGGCATCAGATCCACTCCTGCGCGGGGATTGGAGATAAGGTCTTGGAACTGAAGCCTACAAATCCAAGTTTTGAAGACATGGTGGCCTAATGCCATGGCGGGGCCCAGGTGTAGGCTGAGTGGCCAGCTATCTGGGTGTTGTTCTGGATGTCTGGGCTCGGGCTGTGCCAGAAAGAGCCTTAGTGCCCAGGGAGCCTGTATAATTGGAGTGCCGTCGAGGGGCCTGGAGGTTGATCCTCATTTGGGGTCTCTGGGCAGCCCCAGAAGGCAACGTTTTTCCTCCGGTGGGCAGGCCGAGGGCTGCCTTGTGGCTCCGGAATTTCCAATCTGCAGGGCTTGTGGGCCACGGGTGTGAGTTCGGACGTCTGAGAACACAAGCTAGGCTAAGGTTATGGGGCGAGTGCATGGGAGGCCCTCTCTGCAGGAGCTGAATTGAGATCCCCTGCCTCTGAAGTCAGCGCGAGGATCCGACGTGGGCCCAGGTGGCCGTTCGTATCCATGTTGGGCCCTTCAGGAAAAGAGGTGCCACCTGCGGCCATGGAGATTTGCCCGCGCCAGGAGTTGTCAGAAGCAACCAACCACGAGGCATCCTTCTGCTGGGCATTCGATTCCTTTGGCATGGCTCCATGACGCCCCAGACGGAAGGACTCGAGATCCTCGTTCCAAGAATGGGTGCCTGGGCACCACACCTCGCATTCCCATTGGCTCTATAGGACAAGGCACGTCCGTTCTGCTGACTCTGGAGTAGCTCCCACTGAGTGGGAGTTATAGTGGCCTCTCCTGAAGATGGGTCCTAAGGAGGGTTTGTGTCCATGGAGACGTTGGAGTGTGGCAGTGGCTCAAGGTCCCTGAGGGATTCTCCTTCTGGATGCTTGAACTCAGCTCCCAACATCCAGTTTCCCATGTGTACACAGGAGGTGTCTGAGTGATGCTTCAGGACACGGCTATGCTTGTATTGGAGAACATGCCTCGGAGGATAGGCACCTGGAAACCAAAGCACAGGTTCCCAAGGGCGTAGGGCCCTGTGTTCTGTGTCCGGGCACATCCATCTGCACGTCTGAGTGGAGGTCGTTGCTCAGCTTGTTTCAGATCGCATGTGTTTGTCCAGGTCGGCCTCCACTATCGGGCTGGCCTCGTGGACGTTGCAGATTTCTCCTGATCCATAGGGTTGTGGGCAATGGTAGGGGCACAGTTTGCAGGGAGTGGGCAGGCACAGTCCTGCGGTGTGTCTCCAAGGAGCCCCGGCCTTGGGACCAGGGCTGTGTGGATAGAATCTGAACACACAAACTCGGCTTGGGTTCGTGGCCGGGGGTATGGCAGGCCCAATGTACAGGTCATCGAGGGAGCTCCTCGGAATAGCAAGGCAGGGCGAGAGTGAGACGGCTGCTCAGGCTTGTGTCTCTGGATTTGGTGTCAAGCATGACCGTGGAATGGAGGGGTGGCCCCTTGGGCCTTGGAGGAGTCTCCCTCCCTGGGGATTGTGCCCGGCTCCCCAGAGTTGGTGGTCATTCTGTGGGATGGGAGGAGTCCTGTTTCCTGCCTCCAGTGTCCCTCCCAAAGTGGGACGTAGAGTGGAGTCCTGAACAGGGGAATGGAAAACGCATCCCCTGGTTTGTTTGGTGGCCTCGGGGCATGGCAATCCCCATAGGCGGCCTCTGGGTGCTGCCCCTGAGAAGGCTGACTTGAGCTCGGGGCTCACATGAGGGTCACAATGTGTGTTTGTGCCCAAGGAGGCCCTCCAGTGTGGGTGTGCTTCATGGCCCATGCTGGTTTCTCCTAACCTGAACGTTGGACAGTATGGCAACAGCATGGTATCCTGCCATGGGCAAGGTCTTATATGTGCATCAGATCCACTCCTGTGCAGTGACTGGAGATAAGGTCCCGGTTCTGAAGCCTGAAAATCCAGGTTGGGAAGAGATGATGGCCTACTGCCATGGCAGGGAAAAGGTGTTGGCTGTGCGGCCAGCTGTCTGGGTGTTGTTCTGGATGTCTGAGCTCAGGCTGTGTCAGAGAGAGCGTTAGTTCCCAGGGCATCCTGTATAATTGGAGTGCTGTCGAGCGGCCTGTAGGTTGATCCTCTTGTTGGGGGTCCGGGCAGCCCCAGAGGGCGACGTTTTTCTCCTGGTGCCCAGGCCGAGTGCTGCGTTGTGGCTCCGGAATTGCCAGTCTGGAGGGCTTGTGGGCCAGGGGTGTGAGGTCGGAAGTCTGAGAGCACAAGCTAGGGTGAGGTTATGGGTCGAGGGCACGGCAGGCCCACACTGCAGAGGCCGAATCAAGATCCCCTGCATCTGAAGTCAGCGCGAGGATCCGACGTTGGCCCAGGTGGCCGTTTGTATCCATGTTGGGCCCTTCAGGAAGAGAGGTGCCACCTGCGGCCATGGAGATTTGCCCGCGCTAGGAGTTGCAAGAAGCAACCAACCACGAGGCATCCTTCTGCTGGGCCTTCGATTCCTTTGGCATGGCTCCATGACGCCCCAGACGGAAGGACGGGAGTTCCTCGTTCCAAGAATGGGTGCCTGGGCACCCCACCTCGCATTCCCATTATCTCCTAGGACAAGGCACATTTGTCCTGCTGCCTCTGGAGCAGCTCCCAGGGAGTTGGAGTGGAAATGGACTCTCTGGGAGACGGGTCATAAGGAGGGCTTGTGTCCATGGAGACTTTGGGATGTGGCGGTGCCTCGGGGACTCTGAAGGATTCTCCTAGCTGGAGGTGACACAGCTCCAAGGAGCGAGTTTCCCAGGTGGAGTCGAGAGGTGTTCTGATTGGTGCCTCAGGAAACCGCCTTATGCTTGTATTGGAGAACAGGCCTCTGAGGATAGAAGCCTGGATACCCAAGAAAAGACTTCTCATAGGGCGTAGGGGCCTGTCTTCTGTGTCTGGGGGTATCCGTCTGCATATCCGAGTGGATGTCATTACGCAGCTTGTGTCAGATCGCCCCTGTTTGTCCTGGGCGGCCTCCACTATTGGGATGGCCACGTGGACCTTGGAGAGGTCTCCTGATCGATAGGCTTGTGGGCCATGGTAGTGGCACAGTTTCCATGGAGTGGGCAGGCAGGCCAGTGCTGGGTCTCCAGGGTCCCCAGGCTTGGGACCAGGGCTGTGAGGACGGAAACTGAACACACAAACTCGGCTTGGGTTAGCGGCCGAGGGTATGGCAGGTCCCATCTACAGACCATGAAGGGAGCTCCTCAGATTCGGAAGGAAGGACGTGTGTGAGACGGCTGCTCAGGCTTGTGTCTCTGAATTTTGGGTCAAGCATGACCGTGGAATGGAGGGGTGGCCTCATGGGGCTTGGACGAGTCTCCCTCTCCTCGGATTTGGCCTGGCTCCCCAGAGTGGGTCATCATTTTGGACGATGGGAGGGGTCCTGTTTTCTGCTTCAGGGCTCCATCCAAAGGAGGGATTACAGAGTAGAGGCCTGGGTAGAGGGGAATGGAAAAGCTGAGCCTGGGTTCCGTTTGGGGACCTTGGGGCATGGCAATCAACACAGGCGGCCTCTTGTTGCAGACACTGAGAAACCTCACTTGAGCACAGGGCTCACGCTGAGGGTCACAATGGCCGTTTGTGCCCAAGGCCGCCCTCCGTATGGGCGTGGCCTACGGCCCATGCTGGTTTCTCCTATCCTAAAGGTTGGACAGCATGGCAACAGCATGGTTTCCTGCCATGGGGAAGGAGGAGTTCTAATTTCGGCATCAGATCCACTCCTGCGCGGGGATTGGAGATAAGGTCTTGGAACTGAAGCCTACAAATCCAAGTTTTGAAGACATGGTGGCCTAATGCCATGGCGGGGCCCAGGTGTAGGCTGAGTGGCCAGCTATCTGGGTGTTGTTCTGGATGTCTGGGCTCGGGCTGTGCCAGAAAGAGCCTTAGTGCCCAGGGAGCCTGTATAATTGGAGTGCCGTCGAGGGGCCTGGAGGTTGATCCTCATTTGGGGTCTCTGGGCAGCCCCAGAAGGCAACGTTTTTCCTCCGGTGGGCAGGCCGAGGGCTGCCTTGTGGCTCCGGAATTTCCAATCTGCAGGGCTTGTGGGCCACGGGTGTGAGTTCGGACGTCTGAGAACACAAGCTAGGCTAAGGTTATGGGGCGAGTGCATGGGAGGCCCTCTCTGCAGGAGCTGAATTGAGATCCCCTGCCTCTGAAGTCAGCGCGAGGATCCGACGTGGGCCCAGGTGGCCGTTCGTATCCATGTTGGGCCCTTCAGGAAAAGAGGTGCCACCTGCGGCCATGGAGATTTGCCCGCGCCAGGAGTTGTCAGAAGCAACCAACCACGAGGCATCCTTCTGCTGGGCATTCGATTCCTTTGGCATGGCTCCATGACGCCCCAGACGGAAGGACTCGAGATCCTCGTTCCAAGAATGGGTGCCTGGGCACCGCACCTCGCATTCCCATTGGCTCTATAGGACAAGGCACGTCCGTTCTGCTGACTCTGGAGTAGCTCCCACTGAGTGGGAGTTATAGTGGCCTCTCCTGAAGATGGGTCCTAAGGAGGGTTTGTGTCCATGGAGACGTTGGAGTGTGGCAGTGGCTCAAGGTCCCTGAGGGATTCTCCTTCTGGATGCTTGAACTCAGCTCCCAACATCCAGTTTCCCATGTGTACACAGGAGGTGTCTGAGTGATGCTTCAGGACACGGCTATGCTTGTATTGGAGAACATGCCTCGGAGGATAGGCACCTGGAAACCAAAGCACAGGTTCCCAAGGGCGTAGGGCCCTGTGTTCTGTGTCCGGGCACATCCATCTGCACGTCTGAGTGGAGGTCGTTGCTCAGCTTGTTTCAGATCGCATGTGTTTGTCCAGGTCGGCCTCCACTATCGGGCTGGCCTCGTGGACGTTGCAGATTTCTCCTGATCCATAGGGTTGTGGGCAATGGTAGGGGCACAGTTTGCAGGGAGTGGGCAGGCACAGTCCTGCGGTGTGTCTCCAAGGAGCCCCGGCCTTGGGACCAGGGCTGTGTGGATAGAATCTGAACACACAAACTCGGCTTGGGTTCGTGGCCGGGGGTATGGCAGGCCCAATGTACAGGTCATCGAGGGAGCTCCTCGGAATAGCAAGGCAGGGCGAGAGTGAGACGGCTGCTCAGGCTTGTGTCTCTGGATTTGGTGTCAAGCATGACCGTGGAATGGAGGGGTGGCCCCTTGGGCCTTGGAGGAGTCTCCCTCCCTGGGGATTGTGCCCGGCTCCCCAGAGTTGGTGGTCATTCTGTGGGATGGGAGGAGTCCTGTTTCCTGCCTCCAGTGTCCCTCCCAAAGTGGGACGTAGAGTGGAGTCCTGAACAGGGGAATGGAAAACGCATCCCCTGGTTTGTTTGGTGGCCTCGGGGCATGGCAATCCCCATAGGCGGCCTCTGGGTGCTGCCCCTGAGAAGGCTGACTTGAGCTCGGGGCTCACATGAGGGTCACAATGTGTGTTTGTGCCCAAGGAGGCCCTCCAGTGTGGGTGTGCTTCATGGCCCATGCTGGTTTCTCCTAACCTGAACGTTGGACAGTATGGCAACAGCATGGTATCCTGCCATGGGCAAGGTCTTATATGTGCATCAGATCCACTCTTGTGCAGTGACTGGAGATAAGGTCCCGGTTCTGAAGCCTGAAAATCCAGGTTGGGAAGAGATGATGGCCTACTGCCATGGCAGGGAAAAGGTGTTGGCTGTGCGGCCAGCTGTCTGGGTGTTGTTCTGGATGTCTGAGCTCAGGCTGTGTCAGAGAGAGCGTTAGTTCCCAGGGCATCCTGTATAATTGGAGTGCTGTCGAGCGGCCTGTAGGTTGATCCTCTTGTTGGGGGTCCGGGCAGCCCCAGAGGGCGACGTTTTTCTCCTGGTGCCCAGGCCGAGTGCTGCGTTGTGGCTCCGGAATTGCCAGTCTGGAGGGCTTGTGGGCCAGGGGTGTGAGGTCGGAAGTCTGAGAGCACAAGCTAGGGTGAGGTTATGGGTCGAGGGCACGGCAGGCCCACACTGCAGAGGCCGAATCAAGATCCCCTGCATCTGAAGTCAGCGCGAGGATCCGACGTTGGCCCAGGTGGCCGTTTGTATCCATGTTGGGCCCTTCAGGAAGAGAGGTGCCACCTGCGGCCATGGAGATTTGCCCGCGCTAGGAGTTGCAAGAAGCAACCAACCACGAGGCATCCTTCTGCTGGGCCTTCGATTCCTTTGGCATGGCTCCATGACGCCCCAGACGGAAGGACGGGAGTTCCTCGTTCCAAGAATGGGTGCCTGGGCACCCCACCTCGCATTCCCATTATCTCCTAGGACAAGGCACATTTGTCCTGCTGCCTCTGGAGCAGCTCCCAGGGAGTTGGAGTGGAAATGGACTCTCTGGGAGACGGGTCATAAGGAGGGCTTGTGTCCATGGAGACTTTGGGATGTGGCGGTGCCTCGGGGACTCTGAAGGATTCTCCTAGCTGGAGGTGACACAGCTCCAAGGAGCGAGTTTCCCAGGTGGAGTCGAGAGGTGTTCTGATTGGTGCCTCAGGAAACCGCCTTATGCTTGTATTGGAGAACAGGCCTCTGAGGATAGAAGCCTGGATACCCAAGAAAAGACTTCTCATAGGGCGTAGGGGCCTGTCTTCTGTGTCTGGGGGTATCCGTCTGCATATCCGAGTGGATGTCATTACGCAGCTTGTGTCAGATCGCCCCTGTTTGTCCTGGGCGGCCTCCACTATTGGGATGGCCACGTGGACCTTGGAGAGGTCTCCTGATCGATAGGCTTGTGGGCCATGGTAGTGGCACAGTTTCCATGGAGTGGGCAGGCAGGCCAGTGCTGGGTCTCCAGGGTCCCCAGGCTTGGGGCCAGGGCTGTGAGGACGGAAACTGAACACACAAACTCGGCTTGGGTTAGCGGCCGAGGGTATGGCAGGTCCCATCTACAGACCATGAAGGGAGCTCCTCAGATTCGGAAGGAAGGACGTGTGTGAGACGGCTGCTCAGGCTTGTGTCTCTGAATTTTGGGTCAAGCATGACCGTGGAATGGAGGGGTGGCCTCATGGGGCTTGGACGAGTCTCCCTCTCCTCGGATTTGGCCTGGCTCCCCAGAGTGGGTCATCATTTTGGACGATGGGAGGGGTCCTGTTTTCTGCTTCAGGGCTCCATCCAAAGGAGGGATTACAGAGTAGAGGCCTGGGTAGAGGGGAATGGAAAAGCTGAGCCTGGGTTCCGTTTGGGGACCTTGGGGCATGGCAATCAACACAGGCGGCCTCTTGTTGCAGACACTGAGAAACCTCACTTGAGCACAGGGCTCACGCTGAGGGTCACAATGGCCGTTTGTGCCCAAGGCCGCCCTCCGTATGGGCGTGGCCTACGGCCCATGCTGGTTTCTCCTATCCTAAAGGTTGGACAGCATGGCAACAGCATGGTTTCCTGCCATGGGGAAGGAGGAGTTCTAATTTCGGCATCAGATCCACTCCTGCGCGGGGATTGGAGATAAGGTCTTGGAACTGAAGCCTACAAATCCAAGTTTTGAAGACATGGTGGCCTAATGCCATGGCGGGGCCCAGGTGTAGGCTGAGTGGCCAGCTATCTGGGTGTTGTTCTGGATGTCTGGGCTCGGGCTGTGCCAGAAAGAGCCTTAGTGCCCAGGGAGCCTGTATAATTGGAGTGCCGTCGAGGGGCCTGGAGGTTGATCCTCATTTGGGGTCTCTGGGCAGCCCCAGAAGGCAACGTTTTTCCTCCGGTGGGCAGGCCGAGGGCTGCCTTGTGGCTCCGGAATTTCCAATCTGCAGGGCTTGTGGGCCACGGGTGTGAGTTCGGACGTCTGAGAACACAAGCTAGGCTAAGGTTATGGGGCGAGTGCATGGGAGGCCCTCTCTGCAGGAGCTGAATTGAGATCCCCTGCCTCTGAAGTCAGCGCGAGGATCCGACGTGGGCCCAGGTGGCCGTTCGTATCCATGTTGGGCCCTTCAGGAAAAGAGGTGCCACCTGCGGCCATGGAGATTTGCCCGCGCCAGGAGTTGTCAGAAGCAACCAACCACGAGGCATCCTTCTGCTGGGCATTCGATTCCTTTGGCATGGCTCCATGACGCCCCAGACGGAAGGACTCGAGATCCTCGTTCCAAGAATGGGTGCCTGGGCACCACACCTCGCATTCCCATTGGCTCTATAGGACAAGGCACGTCCGTTCTGCTGACTCTGGAGTAGCTCCCACTGAGTGGGAGTTATAGTGGCCTCTCCTGAAGATGGGTCCTAAGGAGGGTTTGTGTCCATGGAGACGTTGGAGTGTGGCAGTGGCTCAAGGTCCCTGAGGGATTCTCCTTCTGGATGCTTGAACTCAGCTCCCAACATCCAGTTTCCCATGTGTACACAGGAGGTGTGTGAGTGATGCTTCAGGATACGACTATGCTTGTATTGGAGAACATGCCTCGGAGGATAGGCACCTGGAAACCAAAGCACAGGTTCCCAAGGGCGTAGGGCCCTGTGTTCTGTGTCCGGGCACATCCATCTGCACGTCTGAGTGGAGGTCGTTGCTCAGCTTGTTTCAGATCGCATGTGTTTGTCCAGGGCAGCCTCCACTATCGGGCTGGCCTCGTGGACGTTGCAGATTTCTCCTGATCCACAGGGTTGTGGGCAATGGTAGGGGCACAGTTTGCAGGGAGTGGGCAGGCACAGTCCTGCGGTGTGTCTCCAAGAGGCCCGGCCTTGGGACCAGGGCTGTGTGGATAGAATCTGAACACACAAACTCGGCTTGGGTTCGTGGCCGGGGGTATGGCAGGCCCAATGTACAGGTCATCGAGGGAGCTCCTCGGAATAGCAAGGCAGGGCGAGAGTGAGACGGCTGCTCAGGCTTGTGTCTCTGGATTTGGTGTCAAGCATGACCGTGGAATGGAGGGGTGGCCCCTTGGGCCTTGGAGGAGTCTCCCTCCCTGGGGATTGTGCCCGGCTCCCCAGAGTTGGTGGTCATTCTGTGGGATGGGAGGAGTCCTGTTTCCTGCCTCCAGTGTCCCTCCCAAAGTGGGACGTAGAGTGGAGTCCTGAACAGGGGAATGGAAAACGCATCCCCTGGTTTGTTTGGTGGCCTCGGGGCATGGCAATCCCCATAGGCGGCCTCTGGGTGCTGCCCCTGAGAAGGCTGACTTGAGCTCGGGGCTCACATGAGGGTCACAATGTGTGTTTGTGCCCAAGGAGGCCCTCCAGTGTGGGTGTGCTTCATGGCCCATGCTGGTTTCTCCTAACCTGAACGTTGGACAGTATGGCAACAGCATGGTATCCTGCCATGGGCAAGGTCTTATATGTGCATCAGATCCACTCTTGTGCAGTGACTGGAGATAAGGTCCCGGTTCTGAAGCCTGAAAATCCAGGTTGGGAAGAGATGATGGCCTACTGCCATGGCAGGGAAAAGGTGTTGGCTGTGCGGCCAGCTGTCTGGGTGTTGTTCTGGATGTCTGAGCTCAGGCTTTGTCAGAGAGAGCGTTAGTTCCCAGGGCATCCTGTATAATTGGAGTGCTGTCGAGCGGCCTGTAGGTTGATCCTCTTGTTGGGGGTCCGGGCAGCCCCAGAGGGCGACGTTTTTCTCCTGGTGCCCAGGCCGAGTGCTGCGTTGTGGCTCCGGAATTGCCAGTCTGGAGGGCTTGTGGGCCAGGGGTGTGAGGTCGGAAGTCTGAGAGCACAAGCTAGGGTGAGGTTATGGGTCGAGGGCACGGCAGGCCCACACTGCAGAGGCCGAATCAAGATCCCCTGCATCTGAAGTCAGCGCGAGGATCCGACGTTGGCCCAGGTGGCCGTTTGTATCCATGTTGGGCCCTTCAGGAAGAGAGGTGCCACCTGCGGCCATGGAGATTTGCCCGCGCTAGGAGTTGCAAGAAGCAACCAACCACGAGGCATCCTTCTGCTGGGCCTTCGATTCCTTTGGCATGGCTCCATGACGCCCCAGACGGAAGGACGGGAGTTCCTCGTTCCAAGAATGGGTGCCTGGGCACCCCACCTCGCATTCCCATTATCTCCTAGGACAAGGCACATTTGTCCTGCTGCCTCTGGAGCAGCTCCCAGGGAGTTGGAGTGGAAATGGACTCTCTGGGAGACGGGTCATAAGGAGGGCTTGTGTCCATGGAGACTTTGGGATGTGGCGGTGCCTCGGGGACTCTGAAGGATTCTCCTAGCTGGAGGTGACACAGCTCCAAGGAGCGAGTTTCCCAGGTGGAGTCGAGAGGTGTTCTGATTGGTGCCTCAGGAAACCGCCTTATGCTTGTATTGGAGAACAGGCCTCTGAGGATAGAAGCCTGGATACCCAAGAAAAGACTTCTCATAGGGCGTAGGGGCCTGTCTTCTGTGTCTGGGGGTATCCGTCTGCATATCCGAGTGGATGTCATTACGCAGCTTGTGTCAGATCGCCCCTGTTTGTCCTGGGCGGCCTCCACTATTGGGATGGCCACGTGGACCTTGGAGAGGTCTCCTGATCGATAGGCTTGTGGGCCATGGTAGTGGCACAGTTTCCATGGAGTGGGCAGGCAGGCCAGTGCTGGGTCTCCAGGGTCCCCAGGCTTGGGGCCAGGGCTGTGAGGACGGAAACTGAACACACAAACTCGGCTTGGGTTAGCGGCCGAGGGTATGGCAGGTCCCATCTACAGACCATGAAGGGAGCTCCTCAGATTCGGAAGGAAGGACGTGTGTGAGACGGCTGCTCAGGCTTGTGTCTCTGAATTTTGGGTCAAGCATGACCGTGGAATGGAGGGGTGGCCTCATGGGGCTTGGACGAGTCTCCCTCTCCTCGGATTTGGCCTGGCTCCCCAGAGTGGGTCATCATTTTGGACGATGGGAGGGGTCCTGTTTTCTGCTTCAGGGCTCCATCCAAAGGAGGGATTACAGAGTAGAGGCCTGGGTAGAGGGGAATGGAAAAGCTGAGCCTGGGTTCCGTTTGGGGACCTTGGGGCATGGCAATCAACACAGGCGGCCTCTTGTTGCAGACACTGAGAAACCTCACTTGAGCACAGGGCTCACGCTGAGGGTCACAATGGCCGTTTGTGCCCAAGGCCGCCCTCCGTATGGGCGTGGCCTACGGCCCATGCTGGTTTCTCCTATCCTAAAGGTTGGACAGCATGGCAACAGCATGGTTTCCTGCCATGGGGAAGGAGGAGTTCTAATTTCGGCATCAGATCCACTCCTGCGCGGGGATTGGAGATAAGGTCTTGGAACTGAAGCCTACAAATCCAAGTTTTGAAGACATGGTGGCCTAATGCCATGGCGGGGCCCAGGTGTAGGCTGAGTGGCCAGCTATCTGGGTGTTGTTCTGGATGTCTGGGCTCGGGCTGTGCCAGAAAGAGCCTTAGTGCCCAGGGAGCCTGTATAATTGGAGTGCCGTCGAGGGGCCTGGAGGTTGATCCTCATTTGGGGTCTCTGGGCAGCCCCAGAAGGCAACGTTTTTCCTCCGGTGGGCAGGCCGAGGGCTGCCTTGTGGCTCCGGAATTTCCAATCTGCAGGGCTTGTGGGCCAGGGGTGTGAGGTCGGACGTCTGAGAACACAAGCTAGGCTAAGGTTATGGGGCGAGTGCATGGGAGGCCCTCTCTGCAGGAGCTGAATTGAGATCCCCTGCCTCTGAAGTCAGCGCGAGGATCCGACGTGGGCCCAGGTGGCCGTTCGTATCCATGTTGGGCCCTTCAGGAAAAGAGGTGCCACCTGCGGCCATGGAGATTTGCCCGCGCCAGGAGTTGTCAGAAGCAACCAACCACGAGGCATCCTTCTGCTGGGCATTCGATTCCTTTGGCATGGCTCCATGACGCCCCAGACGGAAGGACTCGAGATCCTCGTTCCAAGAATGGGTGCCTGGGCACCGCACCTCGCATTCCCATTGGCTCTATAGGACAAGGCACGTCCGTTCTGCTGACTCTGGAGTAGCTCCCACTGAGTGGGAGTTATAGTGGCCTCTCCTGAAGATGGGTCCTAAGGAGGGTTTGTGTCCATGGAGACGTTGGAGTGTGGCAGTGGCTCAAGGTCCCTGAGGGATTCTCCTTCTGGATGCTTGAACTCAGCTCCCAACATCCAGTTTCCCATGTGTACACAGGAGGTGTCTGAGTGATGCTTCAGGACACGGCTATGCTTGTATTGGAGAACATGCCTCGGAGGATAGGCACCTGGAAACCAAAGCACAGGTTCCCAAGGGCGTAGGGCCCTGTGTTCTGTGTCCGGGCACATCCATCTGCACGTCTGAGTGGAGGTCGTTGCTCAGCTTGTTTCAGATCGCATGTGTTTGTCCAGGTCGGCCTCCACTATCGGGCTGGCCTCGTGGACGTTGCAGATTTCTCCTGATCCATAGGGTTGTGGGCAATGGTAGGGGCACAGTTTGCAGGGAGTGGGCAGGCACAGTCCTGCGGTGTGTCTCCAAGGAGCCCCGGCCTTGGGACCAGGGCTGTGTGGATAGAATCTGAACACACAAACTCGGCTTGGGTTCGTGGCCGGGGGTATGGCAGGCCCAATGTACAGGTCATCGAGGGAGCTCCTCGGAATAGCAAGGCAGGGCGAGAGTGAGACGGCTGCTCAGGCTTGTGTCTCTGGATTTGGTGTCAAGCATGACCGTGGAATGGAGGGGTGGCCCCTTGGGCCTTGGAGGAGTCTCCCTCCCTGGGGATTGTGCCCGGCTCCCCAGAGTTGGTGGTCATTCTGTGGGATGGGAGGAGTCCTGTTTCCTGCCTCCAGTGTCCCTCCCAAAGTGGGACGTAGAGTGGAGTCCTGAACAGGGGAATGGAAAACGCATCCCCTGGTTTGTTTGGTGGCCTCGGGGCATGGCAATCCCCATAGGCGGCCTCTGGGTGCTGCCCCTGAGAAGGCTGACTTGAGCTCGGGGCTCACATGAGGGTCACAATGTGTGTTTGTGCCCAAGGAGGCCCTCCAGTGTGGGTGTGCTTCATGGCCCATGCTGGTTTCTCCTAACCTGAACGTTGGACAGTATGGCAACAGCATGGTATCCTGCCATGGGCAAGGTCTTATATGTGCATCAGATCCACTCTTGTGCAGTGACTGGAGATAAGGTCCCGGTTCTGAAGCCTGAAAATCCAGGTTGGGAAGAGATGATGGCCTACTGCCATGGCAGGGAAAAGGTGTTGGCTGTGCGGCCAGCTGTCTGGGTGTTGTTCTGGATGTCTGAGCTCAGGCTGTGTCAGAGAGAGCGTTAGTTCCCAGGGCATCCTGTATAATTGGAGTGCTGTCGAGCGGCCTGTAGGTTGATCCTCTTGTTGGGGGTCCGGGCAGCCCCAGAGGGCGACGTTTTTCTCCTGGTGCCCAGGCCGAGTGCTGCGTTGTGGCTCCGGAATTGCCAGTCTGGAGGGCTTGTGGGCCAGGGGTGTGAGGTCGGAAGTCTGAGAGCACAAGCTAGGGTGAGGTTATGGGTCGAGGGCACGGCAGGCCCACACTGCAGAGGCCGAATCAAGATCCCCTGCATCTGAAGTCAGCGCGAGGATCCGACGTTGGCCCAGGTGGCCGTTTGTATCCATGTTGGGCCCTTCAGGAAGAGAGGTGCCACCTGCGGCCATGGAGATTTGCCCGCGCTAGGAGTTGCAAGAAGCAACCAACCACGAGGCATCCTTCTGCTGGGCCTTCGATTCCTTTGGCATGGCTCCATGACGCCCCAGACGGAAGGACGGGAGTTCCTCGTTCCAAGAATGGGTGCCTGGGCACCCCACCTCGCATTCCCATTATCTCCTAGGACAAGGCACATTTGTCCTGCTGCCTCTGGAGCAGCTCCCAGGGAGTTGGAGTGGAAATGGACTCTCTGGGAGACGGGTCATAAGGAGGGCTTGTGTCCATGGAGACTTTGGGATGTGGCGGTGCCTCGGGGACTCTGAAGGATTCTCCTAGCTGGAGGTGACACAGCTCCAAGGAGCGAGTTTCCCAGGTGGAGTCGAGAGGTGTTCTGATTGGTGCCTCAGGAAACCGCCTTATGCTTGTATTGGAGAACAGGCCTCTGAGGATAGAAGCCTGGATACCCAAGAAAAGACTTCTCATAGGGCGTAGGGGCCTGTCTTCTGTGTCTGGGGGTATCCGTCTGCATATCCGAGTGGATGTCATTACGCAGCTTGTGTCAGATCGCCCCTGTTTGTCCTGGGCGGCCTCCACTATTGGGATGGCCACGTGGACCTTGGAGAGGTCTCCTGATCGATAGGCTTGTGGGCCATGGTAGTGGCACAGTTTCCATGGAGTGGGCAGGCAGGCCAGTGCTGGGTCTCCAGGGTCCCCAGGCTTGGGGCCAGGGCTGTGAGGACGGAAACTGAACACACAAACTCGGCTTGGGTTAGCGGCCGAGGGTATGGCAGGTCCCATCTACAGACCATGAAGGGAGCTCCTCAGATTCGGAAGGAAGGACGTGTGTGAGACGGCTGCTCAGGCTTGTGTCTCTGAATTTTGGGTCAAGCATGACCGTGGAATGGAGGGGTGGCCTCATGGGGCTTGGACGAGTCTCCCTCTCCTCGGATTTGGCCTGGCTCCCCAGAGTGGGTCATCATTTTGGACGATGGGAGGGGTCCTGTTTTCTGCTTCAGGGCTCCATCCAAAGGAGGGATTACAGAGTAGAGGCCTGGGTAGAGGGGAATGGAAAAGCTGAGCCTGGGTTCCGTTTGGGGACCTTGGGGCATGGCAATCAACACAGGCGGCCTCTTGTTGCAGACACTGAGAAACCTCACTTGAGCACAGGGCTCACGCTGAGGGTCACAATGGCCGTTTGTGCCCAAGGCCGCCCTCCGTATGGGCGTGGCCTACGGCCCATGCTGGTTTCTCCTATCCTAAAGGTTGGACAGCATGGCAACAGCATGGTTTCCTGCCATGGGGAAGGAGGAGTTCTAATTTCGGCATCAGATCCACTCCTGCGCGGGGATTGGAGATAAGGTCTTGGAAATGAAGCCTACAAATCCAAGTTTTGAAGACATGGTGGCCTAATGCCATGGCGGGGCCCAGGTGTAGGCTGAGCGGCCAGCTATCTGGGTGTTGTTCTGGATGTCTGGGCTCGGGCTGTGCCAGAAAGAGCCTTAGTGCCCAGGGAGCCTGTATAATTGGAGTGCCGTCGAGGGGCCTGGAGGTTGATCCTCATTTGGGGTCTCTGGGCAGCCCCAGAAGGCAACGTTTTTCCTCCGGTGGGCAGGCCGAGGGCTGCCTTGTGGCTCCGGAATTTCCAATCTGCAGGGCTTGTGGGCCACGGGTGTGAGTTCGGACGTCTGAGAACACAAGCTAGGCTAAGGTTATGGGGCGAGTGCATGGGAGGCCCTCTCTGCAGGAGCTGAATTGAGATCCCCTGCCTCTGAAGTCAGCGCGAGGATCCGACGTGGGCCCAGGTGGCCGTTCGTATCCATGTTGGGCCCTTCAGGAAAAGAGGTGCCACCTGCGGCCATGGAGATTTGCCCGCGCCAGGAGTTGTCAGAAGCAACCAACCACGAGGCATCCTTCTGCTGGGCATTCGATTCCTTTGGCATGGCTCCATGACGCCCCAGACGGAAGGACTCGAGATCCTCATTCCAAGAATGGGTGCCTGGGCACCGCACCTCGCATTCCCATTGGCTCTATAGGACAAGGCACGTCCGTTCTGCTGACTCTGGAGTAGCTCCCACTGAGTGGGAGTTATAGTGGCCTCTCCTGAAGATGGGTCCTAAGGAGGGTTTGTGTCCATGGAGACGTTGGAGTGTGGCAGTGGCTCAAGGTCCCTGAGGGATTCTCCTTCTGGATGCTTGAACTCACCTCCCAACATCCAGTTTCCCATGTGTACACAGGAGGTGTCTGAGTGATGCTTCAGGACACGGCTATGCTTGTATTGGAGAACATGCCTCGGAGGATAGGCACCTTTAAACCAAAGCACAGGTTCCCAAGGGCGTAGGGCCCTGTGTTCTGTGTCCGGGCACATCCATCTGCACGTCTGAGTGGAGGTCGTTGCTCAGCTTGTTTCAGATCGCATGTGTTTGTCCAGGTCGGCCTCCACTATCGGGCTGGCCTCGTGGACGTTGCAGATTTCTCCTGATCCATAGGGTTGTGGGCAATGGTAGGGGCACAGTTTGCAGGGAGTGGGCAGGCACAGTCCTGCGGTGTGTCTCCAAGGAGCCCCGGCCTTGGGACCAGGGCTGTGTGGATAGAATCTGAACACACAAACTCGGCTTGGGTTCGTGGCCGGGGGTATGGCAGGCCCAATGTACAGGTCATCGAGGGAGCTCCTCGGAATAGCAAGGCAGGGCGAGAGTGAGACGGCTGCTCAGGCTTGTGTCTCTGGATTTGGTGTCAAGCATGACCGTGGAATGGAGGGGTGGCCCCTTGGGCCTTGGAGGAGTCTCCCTCCCTGGGGATTGTGCCCGGCTCCCCAGAGTTGGTGGTCATTCTGTGGGATGGGAGGAGTCCTGTTTCCTGCCTCCAGTGTCCCTCCCAAAGTGGGACGTAGAGTGGAGTCCTGAACAGGGGAATGGAAAACGCATCCCCTGGTTTGTTTGGTGGCCTCGGGGCATGGCAATCCCCATAGGCGGCCTCTGGGTGCTGCCCCTGAGAAGGCTGACTTGAGCTCGGGGCTCACATGAGGGTCACAATGTGTGTTTGTGCCCAAGGAGGCCCTCCAGTGTGGGTGTGCTTCATGGCCCATGCTGGTTTCTCCTAACCTGAACGTTGGACAGTATGGCAACAGCATGGTATCCTGCCATGGGCAAGGTCTTATATGTGCATCAGATCCACTCTTGTGCAGTGACTGGAGATAAGGTCCCGGTTCTGAAGCCTGAAAATCCAGGTTGGGAAGAGATGATGGCCTACTGCCATGGCAGGGAAAAGGTGTTGGCTGTGCGGCCAGCTGTCTGGGTGTTCTTCTGGATGTCTGAGCTCAGGCTTTGTCAGAGAGAGCGTTAGTTCCCAGGGCATCCTGTATAATTGGAGTGCTGTCGAGCGGCCTGTAGGTTGATCCTCTTGTTGGGGGTCCGGGCAGCCCCAGAGGGCGACGTTTTTCTCCTGGTGCCCAGGCCGAGTGCTGCGTTGTGGCTCCGGAATGCCAGTCTGGAGGGCTTGTGGGCCAGGGGTGTGAGGTCGGAAGTCTGAGAGCACAAGCTAGGGTGAGGTTATGGGTCGAGGGCACGGCAGGCCCACACTGCAGAGGCCGAATCAAGATCCCCTGCATCTGAAGTCAGCGCGAGGATCCGACGTTGGCCCAGGTGGCCGTTTGTATCCATGTTGGGCCCTTCAGGAAGAGAGGTGCCACCTGCGGCCATGGAGATTTGCCCGCGCTAGGAGTTGCAAGAAGCAACCAACCACGAGGCATCCTTCTGCTGGGCCTTCGATTCCTTTGGCATGGCTCCATGACGCCCCAGACGGAAGGACGGGAGTTCCTCGTTCCAAGAATGGGTGCCTGGGCACCCCACCTCGCATTCCCATTATCTCCTAGGACAAGGCACATTTGTCCTGCTGCCTCTGGAGCAGCTCCCAGGGAGTTGGAGTGGAAATGGACTCTCTGGGAGACGGGTCATAAGGAGGGCTTGTGTCCATGGAGACTTTGGGATGTGGCGGTGCCTCGGGGACTCTGAAGGATTCTCCTAGCTGGAGGTGACACAGCTCCAAGGAGCGAGTTTCCCAGGTGGAGTCGAGAGGTGTTCTGATTGGTGCCTCAGGAAACCGCCTTATGCTTGTATTGGAGAACAGGCCTCTGAGGATAGAAGCCTGGATACCCAAGAAAAGACTTCTCATAGGGCGTAGGGGCCTGTCTTCTGTGTCTGGGGGTATCCGTCTGCATATCCGAGTGGATGTCATTACGCAGCTTGTGTCAGATCGCCCCTGTTTGTCCTGGGCGGCCTCCACTATTGGGATGGCCACGTGGACCTTGGAGAGGTCTCCTGATCGATAGGCTTGTGGGCCATGGTAGTGGCACAGTTTCCATGGAGTGGGCAGGCAGGCCAGTGCTGGGTCTCCAGGGTCCCCAGGCTTGGGGCCAGGGCTGTGAGGACGGAAACTGAACACACAAACTCGGCTTGGGTTAGCGGCCGAGGGTATGGCAGGTCCCATCTACAGACCATGAAGGGAGCTCCTCAGATTCGGAAGGAAGGACGTGTGTGAGACGGCTGCTCAGGCTTGTGTCTCTGAATTTTGGGTCAAGCATGACCGTGGAATGGAGGGGTGGCCTCATGGGGCTTGGACGAGTCTCCCTCTCCTCGGATTTGGCCTGGCTCCCCAGAGTGGGTCATCATTTTGGACGATGGGAGGGGTCCTGTTTTCTGCTTCAGGGCTCCATCCAAAGGAGGGATTACAGAGTAGAGGCCTGGGTAGAGGGGAATGGAAAAGCTGAGCCCGGGTTCGGTTTGGGGTCCTTGGGGCATGGCAATCAACACAGGCGGCCTCTTGTTGCAGACACTGAGAAACCTCACTTGAGCACAGGGCTCACGCTGAGGGTCACAATGGCCGTTTGTGCCCAAGGCCGCCCTCCGTATGGGCGTGGCCTACGGCCCATGCTGGTTTCTCCTATCCTAAAGGTTGGACAGCATGGCAACAGCATGGTTTCCTGCCATGGGGAAGGAGGAGTTCTAATTTCGGCATCAGATCCACTCCTGCGCGGGGATTGGAGATAAGGTCTTGGAACTGAAGCCTACAAATCCAAGTTTTGAAGACATGGTGGCCTAATGCCATGGCGGGGCCCAGGTGTAGGCTGTGCGGCCAGCTGTCTGGATGTTGTTCTGGATGTCTGGGTTCGGGCTGTGCCAGAAAGAGCCTTAGTGCCCAGGGAGCCTGTATAATTGGAGTGCCGTCGAGGGGCCTGGAGGTTGATCCTCATTTGGGGTCTCTGGGCAGCCCCAGAAGGCAACGTTTTTCCTCCGGTGGGCAGGCCGAGGGCTGCCTTGTGGCTCCGGAATTTCCAATCTGCAGGGCTTGTGGGCCAGGGGTGTGAGGTCGGACGTCTGAGAACACAAGCTAGGCTAAGGTTATGGGGCGAGTGCATGGGAGGCCCTCTCTGCAGGAGCTGAATTGAGATCCCCTGCCTCTGAAGTCAGCGCGAGGATCCGACGTGGGCCCAGGTGGCCGTTCGTATCCATGTTGGGCCCTTCAGGAAAAGAGGTGCCACCTGCGGCCATGGAGATTTGCCCGCGCCAGGAGTTGTCAGAAGCAACCAACCACGAGGCATCCTTCTGCTGGGCATTCGATTCCTTTGGCATGGCTCCATGACGCCCCAGACGGAAGGACTCGAGATCCTCGTTCCAAGAATGGGTGCCTGGGCAGCACACCTCGCATTCCCATTGGCTCTATAGGACAAGGCACGTCCGTTCTGCTGACTCTGGAGTAGCTCCCACTGAGTGGGAGTTACAGTGGCCTCTCCTGAAGATGGGTCCTAAGGAGGGTTTGTGTCCATGGAGACGTTGGAGTGTGGCAGTGGCTCAAGGTCCCTGAGGGATTCTCCTTCTGGATGCTTGAACTCAGCTCCCAACATCCAGTTTCCCATGTGTACACAGGAGGTGTCTGAGTGATGCTTCAGGACACGGCTATGCTTGTATTGGAGAACATGCCTCGGAGGATAGGCACCTGGAAACCAAAGCACAGGTTCCCAAGGGCGTAGGGCCCTGTGTTCTGTGTCCGGGCACATCCATCTGCACGTCTGAGTGGAGGAAGTTGCTCAGCTTGTTTCAGATCGCATGTGTTTGTCCAGGTCGGCCTCCACTATCGGGCTGGCCTCGTGGACGTTGCAGATTTCTCCTGATCCATAGGGTTGTGGGCAATGGTAGGGGCACAGTTTGCAGGGAGTGGGCAGGCACAGTCCTGCGGTGTGTCTCCAAGAGGCCCGGCCTTGGGACCAGGGCTGTGTGGATAGAATCTGAACACACAAACTCGGCTTGGGTTCGTGGCCGGGGGTATGGCAGGCCCAATGTACAGGTCATCGAGGGAGCTCCTCGGAATAGCAAGGCAGGGCGAGAGTGAGACGGCTGCTCAGGCTTGTGTCTCTGGATTTGGTGTCAAGCATGACCGTGGAATGGAGGGGTGGCCCCTTGGGCCTTGGAGGAGTCTCCCTCCCTGGGGATTGTGCCCGGCTCCCCAGAGTTGGTGGTCATTCTGTGGGATGGGAGGAGTCCTGTTTCCTGCCTCCAGTGTCCCTCCCAAAGTGGGACGTAGAGTGGAGTCCTGAACAGGGGAATGGAAAACGCATCCCCTGGTTTGTTTGGTGGCCTCGGGGCATGGCAATCCCCATAGGCGGCCTCTGGGTGCTGCCCCTGAGAAGGCTGACTTGAGCTCGGGGCTCACGTGAGGGTCACAATGTGTGTTTGTGCCCAAGGAGGCCCTCCAGTGTGGGTGTGCTTCATGGCCCATGCTGGTTTCTCCTAACCTGAACGTTGGACAGTATGGCAACAGCATGGTATCCTGCCATGGGCAAGGTCTTATATGTGCATCAGATCCACTCTTGTGCAGTGACTGGAGATAAGGTCCCGGTTCTGAAGCCTGAAAATCCAGGTTGGGAAGAGATGATGGCCTACTGCCATGGCAGGGAAAAGGTGTTGGCTGTGCGGCCAGCTGTCTGGGTGTTGTTCTGGATGTCTGAGCTCAGGCTGTGTCAGAGAGAGCGTTAGTTCCCAGGGCATCCTGTATAATTGGAGTGCTGTCGAGCGGCCTGTAGGTTGATCCTCTTGTTGGGGGTCCGGGCAGCCCCAGAGGGCGACGTTTTTCTCCTGGTGCCCAGGCCGAGTGCTGCGTTGTGGCTCCGGAATTGCCAGTCTGGAGGGCTTGTGGGCCAGGGGTGTGAGGTCGGAAGTCTGAGAGCACAAGCTAGGGTGAGGTTATGGGTCGAGGGCACGGCAGGCCCACACTGCAGAGGCCGAATCAAGATCCCCTGCATCTGAAGTCAGCGCGAGGATCCGACGTTGGCCCAGGTGGCCGTTTGTATCCATGTTGGGCCCTTCAGGAAGAGAGGTGCCACCTGCGGCCATGGAGATTTGCCCGCGCTAGGAGTTGCAAGAAGCAACCAACCACGAGTCATCCTTCTGCTGGGCCTTCGATTCCTTTGGCATGGCTCCATGACGCCCCAGACGGAAGGACGGGAGTTCCTCGTTCCAAGAATGGGTGCCTGGGCACCCCACCTCGCATTCCCATTATCTCCTAGGACAAGGCACATTTGTCCTGCTGCCTCTGGAGCAGCTCCCAGGGAGTTGGAGTGGAAATGGACTCTCTGGGAGACGGGTCATAAGGAGGGCTTGTGTCCATGGAGACTTTGGGATGTGGCGGTGCCTCGGGGACTCTGAAGGATTCTCCTAGCTGGAGGTGACACAGCTCCAAGGAGCGAGTTTCCCAGGTGGAGTCGAGAGGTGTTCTGTTTGGTGCCTCAGGAAACCGCCTTATGCTTGTATTGGAGAACAGGCCTCTGAGGATAGAAGCCTGGATACCCAAGAAAAGACTTCTCATAGGGCGTAGGGGCCTGTCTTCTGTGTCTGGGGGTATCCGTCTGCATATCCGAGTGGATGTCATTACGCAGCTTGTGTCAGATCGCCCCTGTTTGTCCTGGGCGGCCTCCACTATTGGGATGGCCACGTGGACCTTGGAGAGGTCTCCTGATCGATAGGCTTGTGGGCCATGGTAGTGGCACAGTTTCCATGGAGTGGGCAGGCAGGCCAGTGCTGGGTCTCCAGGGTCCCCAGGCTTGGGGCCAGGGCTGTGAGGACGGAAACTGAACACACAAACTCGGCTTGGGTTAGCGGCCGAGGGTATGGCAGGTCCCATCTACAGACCATGAAGGGAGCTCCTCAGATTTGGAAGGAAGGACGTGTGTGAGACGGCTGCTCAGGCTTGTGTCTCTGAATTTTGGGTCAAGCATGACCGTGGAATGGAGGGGTGGCCTCATGGGGCTTGGACGAGTCTCCCTCTCCTCGGATTTGGCCTGGCTCCCCAGAGTGGGTCATCATTTTGGACGATGGGAGGGGTCCTGTTTTCTGCTTCAGGGCTCCATCCAAAGGAGGGATTACAGAGTAGAGGCCTGGGTAGAGGGGAATGGAAAAGCTGAGCCCGGGTTCCGTTTGGGGACCTTGGGGCATGGCAATCACCACAGGCGGCCTCTTGTTGCAGCCACTGAGAAACCTCACTTGAGCACAGGGCTCACGCTGAGGGTCACAATGGCCGTTTGTGCCCAAGGCTGCCCTCCGTTTGGGCGTGGCCTACGGCCCATGCTGGTTTCTCCTATCCTAAAGGTTGGACAGCATGGCAACAGCATGGTTTCCTGCCATGGGGAAGGAGGAGTTCTAATTTCGGCATCAGATCCACTCCTGCGCGGGGATTGGAGATAAGGTCTTGGAACTGAAGCCTACAAATCCAAGTTTTGAAGACATGGTGGCCTAATGCCATGGCGGGGCCCAGGTGTAGGCTGAGCGGCCAGCTATCTGGGTGTTGTTCTGGATGTCTGGGCTCGGGCTGTGCCAGAAAGAGCCTTAGTGCCCAGGGAGCCTGTATAATTGGAGTGCCGTCGAGGGGCCTGGAGGTTGATCCTCATTTGGGGTCTCTGGGCAGCCCCAGAAGGCAACGTTTTTCCTCCGGTGGGCAGGCCGAGGGCTGCCTTGTGGCTCCGGAATTTCCAATCTGCAGGGCTTGTGGGCCACGGGTGTGAGTTCAGACGTCTGAGAACACAAGCTAGGCTAAGGTTATGGGGCGAGTGCATGGGAGGCCCTCTCTGCAGGAGCTGAATTGAGATCCCCTGCCTCTGAAGTCAGCGCGAGGATCCGACGTGGGCCCAGGTGGCCGTTCGTATCCATGTTGGGCCCTTCAGGAAAAGAGGTGCCACCTGCGGCCATGGAGATTTGCCCGCGCCAGGAGTTGTCAGAAGCAACCAACCACGAGGCATCCTTCTGCTGGGCATTCGATTCCTTTGGCATGGCTCCATGACGCCCCAGACGGAAGGACTCGAGATCCTCGTTCCAAGAATGGGTGCCTGGGCACCGCACCTCGCATTCCCATTGGCTCTATAGGACAAGGCACGTCCGTTCTGCTGACCCTGGAGTAGCTCCCACTGAGTGGGAGTTATAGTGGCCTCTCCTGAAGATGGGTCCTAAGGAGGGTTTGTGTCCATGGAGACGTTGGAGTGTGGCAGTGGCTCAAGGTCCCTGAGGGATTCTCCTTCTGGATGCTTGAACTCAGCTCCCAACATCCAGTTTCCCATGTGTACACAGGAGGTGTGTGAGTGATGCTTCAGGATACGACTATGCTTGTATTGGAGAACATGCCTCGGAGGATAGGCACCTGGAAACCAAAGCAAAGGTTCCCAAGGGCGTAGGGCCCTGTGTTCTGTGTCCGGGCACATCCATCTGCACGTCTGAGTGGAGGTCGTTGCTCAGCTTGTTTCAGATCGCATGTGTTTGTCCAGGTCGGCCTCCACTATCGGGCTGGCCTCGTGGACGTTGCAGATTTCTCCTGATCCACAGGGTTGTGGGCAATGGTAGGGGCACAGTTTGCAGGGAGTGGGCAGGCACAGTCCTGCGGTGTGTCTCCAAGGAGCCCCGGCCTTGGGACCAGGGCTGTGTGGATAGAATCTGAACACACAAACTCGGCTTGGGTTCGTGGCCGGGGGTATGGCAGGCCGAATGTACAGGTCATCGAGGGAGCTCCTCGGAATAGCAAGGCAGGGCGAGAGTGAGACGGCTGCTCAGGCTTGTGTCTCTGGATTTGGTGTCAAGCATGACCGTGGAATGGAGGGGTGGCCCCTTGGGCCTTGGAGGAGTCTCCCTCCCTGGGGATTGTGCCCGGCTCCCCAGAGTTGGTGGTCATTCTGTGGGATGGGAGGAGTCCTGTTTCTTGCCTCCAGTGTCCCTCCCAAAGAGGGACGTAGAGTGGAGTCCTGAACAGGGGAATGGAAAACGCATCCCCTGGTTTGTTTGGTGGCCTCGGGGCATGCCAATCCCCATAGGCGGCCTCTGGGTGCTGCCCCTGAGAAGGCTGACTTGAGCTCGGGGCTCACGTGAGGGTCACAATGTGTGTTTGTGCCCAAGGAGGCCCTCCAGTGTGGGTGTGCTTCATGGCCCATGCTGGTTTCTCCTAACCTGAACGTTGGACAGTATGGCAACAGCATGGTATCCTGCCATGGGCAAGGTCTTATATGTGCATCAGATCCACTCTTGTGCAGTGACTGGAGATAAGGTCCCGGTTCTGAAGCCTGAAAATCCAGGTTGGGAAGAGATGATGGCCTACTGCCATGGCAGGGAAAAGGTGTTGGCTGTGCGGCCAGCTGTCTGGGTGTTGTTCTGGATGTCTGAGCTCAGGCTGTGTCAGAGAGAGCGTTAGTTCCCAGGGCATCCTGTATAATTGGAGTGCTGTCGAGCGGCCTGTAGGTTGATCCTCTTGTTGGGGGTCCGGGCAGCCCCAGAGGGCGACGTTTTTCTCCTGGTGCCCAGGCCGAGTGCTGCGTTGTGGCTCCGGAATTGCCAGTCTGGAGGGCTTGTGGGCCAGGGGTGTGAGGTCGGAAGTCTGAGAGCACAAGCTAGGGTGAGGTTATGGGTCGAGGGCACGGCAGGCCCACACTGCAGAGGCCGAATCAAGATCCCCTGCATCTGAAGTCAGCGCGAGGATCCGACGTTGGCCCAGGTGGCCGTTTGTATCCATGTTGGGCCCTTCAGGAAGAGAGGTGCCACCTGCGGCCATGGAGATTTGCCCGCGCTAGGAGTTGCAAGAAGCAACCAACCACGAGTCATCCTTCTGCTGGGCCTTCGATTCCTTTGGCATGGCTCCATGACGCCCCAGACGGAAGGACGGGAGTTCCTCGTTCCAAGAATGGGTGCCTGGGCACCCCACCTCGCATTCCCATTATCTCCTAGGACAAGGCACATTTGTCCTGCTGCCTCTGGAGCAGCTCCCAGGGAGTTGGAGTGGAAATGGACTCTCTGGGAGACGGGTCATAAGGAGGGCTTGTGTCCATGGAGACTTTGGGATGTGGCGGTGCCTCGGGGACTCTGAAGGATTCTCCTAGCTGGAGGTGACACAGCTCCAAGGAGCGAGTTTCCCAGGTGGAGTCGAGAGGTGTTCTGTTTGGTGCCTCAGGAAACCGCCTTATGCTTGTATTGGAGAACAGGCCTCTGAGGATAGAAGCCTGGATACCCAAGAAAAGACTTCTCATAGGGCGTAGGGGCCTGTCTTCTGTGTCTGGGGGTATCCGTCTGCATATCCGAGTGGATGTCATTACGCAGCTTGTGTCAGATCGCCCCTGTTTGTCCTGGGCGGCCTCCACTATTGGGATGGCCACGTGGACCTTGGAGAGGTCTCCTGATCGATAGGCTTGTGGGCCATGGTAGTGGCACAGTTTCCATGGAGTGGGCAGGCAGGCCAGTGCTGGGTCTCCAGGGTCCCCAGGCTTGGGGCCAGGGCTGTGAGGACGGAAACTGAACACACAAACTCGGCTTGGGTTAGCGGCCGAGGGTATGGCAGGTCCCATCTACAGACCATGAAGGGAGCTCCTCAGATTTGGAAGGAAGGACGTGTGTGAGACGGCTGCTCAGGCTTGTGTCTCTGAATTTTGGGTCAAGCATGACCGTGGAATGGAGGGGTGGCCTCATGGGGCTTGGACGAGTCTCCCTCTCCTCGGATTTGGTCTGGCTCCCCAGAGTGGGTCATCATTTTGGACGATGGGAGGGGTCCTGTTTTCTGCTTCAGGGCTCCATCCAAAGGAGGGATTACAGAGTAGAGGCCTGGGTAGAGGGGAATGGAAAAGCTGAGCCCGGGTTCCGTTTGGGGACCTTGGGGCATGGCAATCACCACAGGCGGCCTCTTGTTGCAGCCACTGAGAAACCTCACTTGAGCACAGGGCTCACGCTGAGGGTCACAATGGCCGTTTGTGCCCAAGGCCGCCCTCCGTATGGGCGTGGCCTACGGCCCATGCTGGTTTCTCCTATCCTAAAGGTTGGACAGCATGGCAACAGCATGGTTTCCTGCCATGGGGAAGGAGGAGTTCTAATTTCGGCATCAGATCCACTCCTGCGCGGGGATTGGAGATAAGGTCTTGGAACTGAAGCCTACAAATCCAAGTTTTGAAGACATGGTGGCCTAATGCCATGGCGGGGCCCAGGTGTAGGCTGAGCGGCCAGCTATCTGGGTGTTGTTCTGGATGTCTGGGCTCGGGCTGTGCCAGAAAGAGCCTTAGTGCCCAGGGAGCCTGTATAATTGGAGTGCCGTCGAGGGGCCTGGAGGTTGATCCTCATTTGGGGTCTCTGGGCAGCCCCAGAAGGCAACGTTTTTCCTCCGGTGGGCAGGCCGAGGGCTGCCTTGTGGCTCCGGAATTTCCAATCTGCAGGGCTTGTGGGCCACGGGTGTGAGTTCGGACGTCTGAGAACACAAGCTAGGCTAAGGTTATGGGGCGAGTGCATGGGAGGCCCTCTCTGCAGGAGCTGAATTGAGATCCCCTGCCTCTGAAGTCAGCGCGAGGATCCGACGTGGGCCCAGGTGGCCGTTCGTATCCATGTTGGGCCCTTCAGGAAAAGAGGTGCCACCTGCGGCCATGGAGATTTGCCCGCGCCAGGAGTTGTCAGAAGCAACCAACCACGAGGCATCCTTCTGCTGGGCATTCGATTCCTTTGGCATGGCTCCATGACGCCCCAGACGGAAGGACTCGAGATCCTCGTTCCAAGAATGGGTGCCTGGGCACCGCACCTCGCATTCCCATTGGCTCTATAGGACAAGGCACGTCCGTTCTGCTGACCCTGGAGTAGCTCCCACTGAGTGGGAGTTATAGTGGCCTCTCCTGAAGATGGGTCCTAAGGAGGGTTTGTGTCCATGGAGACGTTGGAGTGTGGCAGTGGCTCAAGGTCCCTGAGGGATTCTCCTTCTGGATGCTTGAACTCAGCTCCCAACATCCAGTTTCCCATGTGTACACAGGAGGTGTGTGAGTGATGCTTCAGGATACGACTATGCTTGTATTGGAGAACATGCCTCGGAGGATAGGCACCTGGAAACCAAAGCAAAGGTTCCCAAGGGCGTAGGGCCCTGTGTTCTGTGTCCGGGCACATCCATCTGCACGTCTGAGTGGAGGTCGTTGCTCAGCTTGTTTCAGATCGCATGTGTTTGTCCAGGTCGGCCTCCACTATCGGGCTGGCCTCGTGGACGTTGCAGATTTCTCCTGATCCACAGGGTTGTGGGCAATGGTAGGGGCACAGTTTGCAGGGAGTGGGCAGGCACAGTCCTGCGGTGTGTCTCCAAGGAGCCCCGGCCTTGGGACCAGGGCTGTGTGGATAGAATCTGAACACACAAACTCGGCTTGGGTTCGTGGCCGGGGGTATGGCAGGCCGAATGTACAGGTCATCGAGGGAGCTCCTCGGAATAGCAAGGCAGGGCGAGAGTGAGACGGCTGCTCAGGCTTGTGTCTCTGGATTTGGTGTCAAGCATGACCGTGGAATGGAGGGGTGGCCCCTTGGGCCTTGGAGGAGTCTCCCTCCCTGGGGATTGTGCCCGACTCCCCAGAGTTGGTGGTCATTCTGTGGGATGGGAGGAGTCCTGTTTCTTGCCTCCAGTGTCCCTCCCAAAGAGGGACGTAGAGTGGAGTCCTGAACAGGGGAATGGAAAACGCATCCCCTGGTTTGTTTGGTGGCCTCGGGGCATGCCAATCCCCATAGGCGGCCTCTGGGTGCTGCCCCTGAGAAGGCTGACTTGAGCTCGGGGCTCACGTGAGGGTCACAATGTGTGTTTGTGCCCAAGGAGGCCCTCCAGTGTGGGTGTGCTTCATGGCCCATGCTGGTTTCTCCTAACCTGAACGTTGGACAGTATGGCAACAGCATGGTATCCTGCCATGGGCAAGGTCTTATATGTGCATCAGATCCACTCTTGTGCAGTGACTGGAGATAAGGTCCCGGTTCTGAAGCCTGAAAATCCAGGTTGGGAAGAGATGATGGCCTACTGCCATGGCAGGGAAAAGGTGTTGGCTGTGCGGCCAGCTGTCTGGGTGTTGTTCTGGATGTCTGAGCTCAGGCTGTGTCAGAGAGAGCGTTAGTTCCCAGGGCATCCTGTATAATTGGAGTGCTGTCGAGCGGCCTGTAGGTTGATCCTCTTGTTGGGGGTCCGGGCAGCCCCAGAGGGCGACGTTTTTCTCCTGGTGCCCAGGCCGAGTGCTGCGTTGTGGCTCCGGAATTGCCAGTCTGGAGGGCTTGTGGGCCAGGGGTGTGAGGTCGGAAGTCTGAGAGCACAAGCTAGGGTGAGGTTATGGGTCGAGGGCACGGCAGGCCCACACTGCAGAGGCCGAATCAAGATCCCCTGCATCTGAAGTTAGCGCGAGGATCCGACGTTGGCCCAGGTGGCCGTTTGTATCCATGTTGGGCCCTTCAGGAAGAGAGGTGCCACCTGCGGCCATGGAGATTTGCCCGCGCTAGGAGTTGCAAGAAGCAACCAACCACGAGGCATCCTTCTGCTGGGCCTTCGATTCCTTTGGCATGGCTCCATGACGCCCCAGACGGAAGGATGGGAGTTCCTCGTTCCAAGAATGGGTGCCTGGGCACCCCACCTCGCATTCCCATTATCTCCTAGGACAAGGCACATTTGTCCTGCTGCCTCTGGAGCAGCTCCCAGGGAGTTGGAGTGGAAATGGACTCTCTGGGAGACGGGTCATAAGGAGGGCTTGTGTCCATGGAGACTTTGGGATGTGGCGGTGCCTCGGGGACTCTGAAGGATTCTCCTAGCTGGAGGTGACACAGCTCCAAGGAGCGAGTTTCCCAGGTGGAGTCGAGAGGTGTTCTGTTTGGTGCCTCAGGAAACCGCCTTATGCTTGTATTGGAGAACAGGCCTCTGAGGATAGAAGCCTGGATACCCAAGAAAAGACTTCTCATAGGGCGTAGGGGCCTGTCTTCTGTGTCTGGGGGTATCCGTCTGCATATCCGAGTGGATGTCATTACGCAGCTTGTGTCAGATCGCCCCTGTTTGTCCTGGGCGGCCTCCACTATTGGGATGGCCACGTGGACCTTGGAGAGGTCTCCTGATCGATAGGCTTGTGGGCCATGGTAGTGGCACAGTTTCCATGGAGTGGGCAGGCAGGCCAGTGCTGGGTCTCCAGGGTCCCCAGGCTTGGGGCCAGGGCTGTGAGGACGGAAACTGAACACACAAACTCGGCTTGGGTTAGCGGCCGAGGGTATGGCAGGTCCCATCTACAGACCATGAAGGGAGCTCCTCAGATTCGGAAGGAAGGACGTGTGTGAGACGGCTGCTCAGGCTTGTGTCTCTGAATTTTGGGTCAAGCATGACCGTGGAATGGAGGGGTGGCCTCATGGGGCTTGGACGAGTCTCCCTCTCCTCGGATTTGGCCTGGCTCCCCAGAGTGGGTCATCATTTTGGACGATGGGAGGGGTCCTGTTTTCTGCTTCAGGGCTCCATCCAAAGGAGGGATTACAGAGTAGAGGCCTGGGTAGAGGGGAATGGAAAATCTGAGCCCGGGTTCCGTTTGGGGACCTTGGGGCATGGCAATCAACACAGGCGGCCTCTTGTTGCAGACACTGAGAAACCTCACTTGAGCACAGGGCTCACGCTGAGGGTCACAATGGCCGTTTGTGCCCAAGGCCGCCCTCCGTATGGGCGTGGCCTACGGCCCATGCTGGTTTCTCCTATCCTAAAGGTTGGACAGCATGGCAACAGCATGGTTTCCTGCCATGGGGAAGGAGGAGTTCTAATTTCGGCATCAGATCCACTCCTGCGCGGGGATTGGAGATAAGGTCTTGGAACTGAAGCCTACAAATCCAAGTTTTGAAGACATGGTGGCCTAATGCCATGGCGGGGCCCAGGTGTAGGATGTGCGGCCAGCTGTCTGGATGTTGTTCTGGATGTCTGGGTTCGGGCTGTGCCAGAAAGAGCCTTAGTGCCCAGGGAGCCTGTATAATTGGAGTGCCGTCGAGGGGCCTGGAGGTTGATCCTCATTTGGGGTCTCTGGGCAGCCCCAGAAGGCAACGTTTTTCCTCCGGTGGGCAGGCCGAGGGCTGCCTTGTGGCTCCGGAATTTCCAATCTGCAGGGCTTGTGGGCCAGGGGTGTGAGGTCGGACGTCTGAGAACACAAGCTAGGCTAAGGTTATGGGGCGAGTGCATGGGAGGCCCTCTCTGCAGGAGCTGAATTGAGATCCCCTGCCTCTGAAGTCAGCGCGAGGATCCGACGTGGGCCCAGGTGGCCGTTCGTATCCATGTTGGGCCCTTCAGGAAAAGAGGTGCCACCTGCGGCCATGGAGATTTGCCCGCGCCAGGAGTTGTCAGAAGCAACCAACCACGAGGCATCCTTCTGCTGGGCATTCGATTCCTTTGGCATGGCTCCATGACGCCCCAGACGGAAGGACTCGAGATCCTCGTTCCAAGAATGGGTGCCTGGGCACCACACCTCGCATTCCCATTGGCTCTATAGGACAAGGCACGTCCGTTCTGCTGACTCTGGAGTAGCTCCCACTGAGTGGGAGTTACAGTGGCCTCTCCTGAAGATGGGTCCTAAGGAGGGTTTGTGTCCATGGAGACGTTGGAGTGTGGCAGTGGCTCAAGGTCCCTGAGGGATTCTCCTTCCGGATGCTTGAACTCAGCTCCCAACATCCAGTTTCCCATGTGTACACAGGAGGTGTCTGAGTGATGCTTCAGGACACGGCTATGCTTGTATTGGAGAACATGCCTCGGAGGATAGGCACCTGGAAACCAAAGCACAGGTTCCCAAGGGCGTAGGGCCCTGTGTTCTGTGTCCGGGCACATCCATCTGCACGTCTGAGTGGAGGAAGTTGCTCAGCTTGTTTCAGATCGCATGTGTTTGTCCAGGTCGGCCTCCACTATCGGGCTGGCCTCGTGGACGTTGCAGATTTCTCCTGATCCATAGGGTTGTGGGCAATGGTAGGGGCACAGTTTGCAGGGAGTGGGCAGGCACAGTCCTGCGGTGTGTCTCCAAGAGGCCCGGCCTTGGGACCAGGGCTGTGTGGATAGAATCTGAACACACAAACTCAGCTTGGGTTCGTGGCCGGGGGTATGGCAGGCCCAATGTACAGGTCATCGAGGGAGCTCCTCGGAATAGCAAGGCAGGGCGAGAGTGAGACGGCTGCTCAGGCTTGTGTCTCTGGATTTGGTGTCAAGCATGACCGTGGAATGGAGGGGTGGCCCCTTGGGCCTTGGAGGAGTCTCCCTCCCTGGGGATTGTGCCCGGCTCCCCAGAGTTGGTGGTCATTCTGTGGGATGGGAGGAGTCCTGTTTCCTGCCTCCAGTGTCCCTCCCAAAGAGGGACGTAGAGTGGAGTCCTGAACAGGGGAATGGAAAACGCATCCCCTGGTTTGTTTGGTGGCCTCGGGGCATGGCAATCCCCATAGGCGGCCTCTGGGTGCTGCCCCTGAGAAGGCTGACTTGAGCTCGGGGCTCACGTGAGGGTTACAATGTGTGTTTGTGCCCAAGGAGGCCCTCCAGTGTGGGTGTGCTTCATGGCCCATGCTGGTTTCTCCTAACCTGAACGTTGGACAGTATGGCAACAGCATGGTATCCTGCCATGGGCAAGGTCTTATATGTGCATCAGATCCACTCCTGTGCAGTGACTGGAGATAAGGTCCCGGTTCTGAAGCCTGAAAATCCAGGTTGGGAAGAGATGATGGCCTACTGCCATGGCAGGGAAAAGGTGTTGGCTGTGCGGCCAGCTGTCTGGGTGTTGTTCTGGATGTCTGAGCTCAGGCTGTGTCAGAGAGAGCGTTAGTTCCCAGGGCATCCTGTATAATTGGAGTGCTGTCGAGCGGCCTGTAGGTTGATCCTCTTGTTGGGGGTCCGGGCAGCCCCAGAGGGCGACGTTTTTCTCCTGGTGCCCAGGCCGAGTGCTGCGTTGTGGCTCCGGAATTGCCAGTCTGGAGGGCTTGTGGGCCAGGGGTGTGAGGTCGGAAGTCTGAGAGCACAAGCTAGGGTGAGGTTATGGGTCGAGGGCACGGCAGGCCCACACTGCAGAGGCCGAATCAAGATCCCCTGCATCTGAAGTCAGCGCGAGGATCCGACGTTGGCCCAGGTGGCCGTTCCTATCCATGTTGGGCCCTTCAGGAAGAGAGGTGCCACCTGCGGCCATGGAGATTTGCCCGCGCTAGGAGTTGCAAGAAGCAACCAACCACGAGGCATCCTTCTGCTGGGCCTTCGATTCCTTTGGCATGGCTCCATGACGCCCCAGACGGAAGGACGGGAGTTCCTCGTTCCAAGAATGGGTGCCTGGGCACCCCACCTCGCATTCCCATTATCTCCTAGGACAAGGCACATTTGTCCTGCTGCCTCTGGAGCAGCTCCCAGGGAGTTGGAGTGGAAATGGACTCTCTGGGAGACGGGTCATAAGGAGGGCTTGTGTCCATGGAGACTTTGGGATGTGGCGGTGCCTCGGGGACTCTGAAGGATTCTCCTAGCTGGAGGTGACACAGCTCCAAGGAGCGAGTTTCCCAGGTGGAGTCGAGAGGTGTTCTGATTGGTGCCTCAGGAAACCGCCTTATGCTTGTATTGGAGAACAGGCCTCTGAGGATAGAAGCCTGGATACCCAAGAAAAGACTTCTCATAGGGCGTAGGGGCCTGTCTTCTGTGTCTGGGGGTATCCGTCTGCATATCCGAGTGGATGTCATTACGCAGCTTGTGTCAGATCGCCCCTGTTTGTCCTGGGCGGCCTCCACTATTGGGATGGCCACGTGGACCTTGGAGAGGTCTCCTGATCGATAGGCTTGTGGGCCATGGTAGTGGCACAGTTTCCATGGAGTGGGCAGGCAGGCCAGTGCTGGGTCTCCAGGGTCCCCAGCCTTGGGGCCAGGGCTGTGAGGACGGAAACTGAACACACAAACTCGGCTTGGGTTAGCGGCCGAGGGTATGGCAGGTCCCATCTACAGACCATGAAGGGAGCTCCTCAGATTCGGAAGGAAGGACGTGTGTGAGACGGCTGCTCAGGCTTGTGTCTCTGAATTTTGGGTCAAGCATGACCGTGGAATGGAGGGGTGGCCTCATGGGGCTTGGACGAGTCTCCCTCTCCTCGGATTTGGCCTGGCTCCCCAGAGTGGGTCATCATTTTGGACGATGGGAGGGGTCCTGTTTTCTGCTTCAGGGCTCCATCCAAAGGAGGGATTACAGAGTAGAGGCCTGGGTAGAGGGGAATGGAAAAGCTGAGCCCGGGTTCCGTTTGGGGACCTTGGGGCATGGCAATCACCACAGGCGGCCTCTTGTTGCAGACACTGAGAAACCTCACTTGAGCACAGGGCTCACGCTGAGGGTCACAATGGCCGTTTGTGCCCAAGGCCGCCCTCCGTATGGGCGTGGCCTACGGCCCATGCTGGTTTCTCCTATCCTAAAGGTTGGACAGCATGGCAACAGCATGGTTTCCTGCCATGGGGAAGGAGGAGTTCTAATTTCGGCATCAGATCCACTCCTGCGCGGGGATTGGAGATAAGGTCTTGGAACTGAACCCTACAAATCCAAGTTTTGAAGACATGGTGGCCTAATGCCATGGCGGGGCCCAGGTGTAGGCTGTGCGGCCAGCTGTCTGGATGTTGTTCTGGATGTCTGGGCTCGGGCTGTGCCAGAAAGAGCCTTAGTGCCCAGGGAGCCTGTATAATTGGAGTGCCGTCGAGGGGCCTGGAGGTTGATCCTCATTTGGGGTCTCTGGGCAGCCCCAGAAGGCAACGTTTTTCCTCCGGTGGGCAGGCCGAGGGCTGCCTTGTGGCTCCGGAATTTCCAATCTGCAGGGCTTGTGGGCCAGGGGTGTGAGGTCGGACGTCTGAGAACACAAGCTAGGCTAAGGTTATGGGGCGAGTGCATGGGAGGCCCTCTCTGCAGGAGCTGAATTGAGATCCCCTGCCTCTGAAGTCAGCGCGAGGATCCGACGTGGGCCCAGGTGGCCGTTCGTATCTATGTTGGGCCCTTCAGGAAAAGAGGTGCCACCTGCGGCCATGGAGATTTGCCCGCGCCAGGAGTTGTCAGAAGCAACCAACCACGAGGCATCCTTCTGCTGGGCATTCGATTCCTTTGGCATGGCTCCATGACGCCCCAGACGGAAGGACTCGAGATCCTCGTTCCAAGAATGGGTGCCTGGGCACCGCACCTCGCATTCCCATTGGCTCTATAGGACAAGGCACGTCCGTTCTGCTGACTCTGGAGTAGCTCCCACTGAGTGGGAGTTATAGTGGCCTCTCCTGAAGATGGGTCCTAAGGAGGGTTTGTGTCCATGGAGACGTTGGAGTGTGGCAGTGGCTCAAGGTCCCTGAGGGATTCTCCTTCTGGATGCTTGAACTCAGCTCCCAACATCCAGTTTCCCATGTGTACACAGGAGGTGTCTGAGTGATGCTTCAGGACACGGCTATGCTTGTATTGGAGAACATGCCTCGGAGGATAGGCACCTGGAAACCAAAGCACAGGTTCCCAAGGGCGTAGGGCCCTGTGTTCTGTGTCCGGGCACATCCATCTGCACGTCTGAGTGGAGGTCGTTGCTCAGCTTGTTTCAGATCGCATGTGTTTGTCCAGGTCGGCCTCCACTATCGGGCTGGCCTCGTGGACGTTGCAGATTTCTCCTGATCCATAGGGTTGTGGGCAATGGTAGGGGCACAGTTTGCAGGGAGTGGGCAGGCACAGTCCTGCGGTGTGTCTCCAAGGAGCCCCGGCCTTGGGACCAGGGCTGTGTGGATAGAATCTGAACACACAAACTCGGCTTGGGTTCGTGGCCGGGGGTATGGCAGGCCCAATGTACAGGTCATCGAGGGAGCTCCTCGGAATAGCAAGGCAGGGCGAGAGTGAGACGGCTGCTCAGGCTTGTGTCTCTGGATTTGGTGTCAAGCATGACCGTGGAATGGAGGGGTGGCCCCTTGGGCCTTGGAGGAGTCTCCCTCCCTGGGGATTGTGCCCGGCTCCCCAGAGTTGGTGGTCATTCTGTGGGATGGGAGGAGTCCTGTTTCCTGCCTCCAGTGTCCCTCCCAAAGTGGGACGTAGAGTGGAGTCCTGAACAGGGGAATGGAAAACGCATCCCCTGGTTTGTTTGGTGGCCTCGGGGCATGGCAATCCCCATAGGCGGCCTCTGGGTGCTGCCCCTGAGAAGGCTGACTTGAGCTCGGGGCTCACATGAGGGTCACAATGTGTGTTTGTGCCCAAGGAGGCCCTCCAGTGTGGGTGTGCTTCATGGCCCATGCTGGTTTCTCCTAACCTGAACGTTGGACAGTATGGCAACAGCATGGTATCCTGCCATGGGCAAGGTCTTATATGTGCATCAGATCCACTCTTGTGCAGTGACTGGAGATAAGGTCCCGGTTCTGAAGCCTGAAAATCCAGGTTGGGAAGAGATGATGGCCTACTGCCATGGCAGGGAAAAGGTGTTGGCTGTGCGGCCAGCTGTCTGGGTGTTGTTCTGGATGTCTGAGCTCAGGCTGTGTCAGAGAGAGCGTTAGTTCCCAGGGCATCCTGTATAATTGGAGTGCTGTCGAGCGGCCTGTAGGTTGATCCTCTTGTTGGGGGTCCGGGCAGCCCCAGAGGGCGACGTTTTTCTCCTGGTGCCCAGGCCGAGTGCTGCGTTGTGGCTCCGGAATTGCCAGTCTGGAGGGCTTGTGGGCCAGGGGTGTGAGGTCGGAAGTCTGAGAGCACAAGCTAGGGTGAGGTTATGGGTCGAGGGCACGGCAGGCCCACACTGCAGAGGCCGAATCAAGATCCCCTGCATCTGAAGTCAGCGCGAGGATCCGACGTTGGCCCAGGTGGCCGTTTGTATCCATGTTGGGCCCTTCAGGAAGAGAGGTGCCACCTGCGGCCATGGAGATTTGCCCGCGCTAGGAGTTGCAAGAAGCAACCAACCACGAGGCATCCTTCTGCTGGGCCTTCGATTCCTTTGGCATGGCTCCATGACGCCCCAGACGGAAGGACGGGAGTTCCTCGTTCCAAGAATGGGTGCCTGGGCACCCCACCTCGCATTCCCATTATCTCCTAGGACAAGGCACATTTGTCCTGCTGCCTCTGGAGCAGCTCCCAGGGAGTTGGAGTGGAAATGGACTCTCTGGGAGACGGGTCATAAGGAGGGCTTGTGTCCATGGAGACTTTGGGATGTGGCGGTGCCTCGGGGACTCTGAAGGATTCTCCTAGCTGGAGGTGACACAGCTCCAAGGAGCGAGTTTCCCAGGTGGAGTCGAGAGGTGTTCTGTTTGGTGCCTCAGGAAACCGCCTTATGCTTGTATTGGAGAACAGGCCTCTGAGGATAGAAGCCTGGATACCCAAGAAAAGACTTCTCATAGGGCGTAGGGGCCTGTCTTCTGTGTCTGGGGGTATCCGTCTGCATATCCGAGTGGATGTCATTACGCAGCTTGTGTCAGATCGCCCCTGTTTGTCCTGGGCGGCCTCCACTATTGGGATGGCCACGTGGACCTTGGAGAGGTCTCCTGATCGATAGGCTTGTGGGCCATGGTAGTGGCACAGTTTCCATGGAGTGGGCAGGCAGGCCAGTGCTGGGTCTCCAGGGTCCCCAGGCTTGGGGCCAGGGCTGTGAGGACGGAAACTGAACACACAAACTCGGCTTGGGTTAGCGGCCGAGGGTATGGCAGGTCCCATCTACAGACCATGAAGGGAGCTCCTCAGATTTGGAAGGAAGGACGTGTGTGAGACGGCTGCTCAGGCTTGTGTCTCTGAATTTTGGGTCAAGCATGACCGTGGAATGGAGGGGTGGCCTCATGGGGCTTGGACGAGTCTCCCTCTCCTCGGATTTGGTCTGGCTCCCCAGAGTGGGTCATCATTTTGGACGATGGGAGGGGTCCTGTTTTCTGCTTCAGGGCTCCATCCAAAGGAGGGATTACAGAGTAGAGGCCTGGGTAGAGGGGAATGGAAAAGCTGAGCCCGGGTTCCGTTTGGGGACCTTGGGGCATGGCAATCACCACAGGCGGCCTCTTGTTGCAGCCACTGAGAAACCTCACTTGAGCACAGGGCTCACGCTGAGGGTCACAATGGCCGTTTGTGCCCAAGGCCGCCCTCCGTATGGGCGTGGCCTACGGCCCATGCTGGTTTCTCCTATCCTAAAGGTTGGACAGCATGGCAACAGCATGGTTTCCTGCCATGGGGAAGGAGGAGTTCTAATTTCGGCATCAGATCCACTCCTGCGCGGGGATTGGAGATAAGGTCTTGGAACTGAAGCCTACAAATCCAAGTTTTGAAGACATGGTGGCCTAATGCCATGGCGGGGCCCAGGTGTAGGCTGAGCGGCCAGCTATCTGGGTGTTGTTCTGGATGTCTGGGCTCGGGCTGTGCCAGAAAGAGCCTTAGTGCCCAGGGAGCCTGTATAATTGGAGTGCCGTCGAGGGGCCTGGAGGTTGATCCTCATTTGGGGTCTCTGGGCAGCCCCAGAAGGCAACGTTTTTCCTCCGGTGGGCAGGCCGAGGGCTGCCTTGTGGCTCCGGAATTTCCAATCTGCAGGGCTTGTGGGCCACGGGTGTGAGTTCGGACGTCTGAGAACACAAGCTAGGCTAAGGTTATGGGGCGAGTGCATGGGAGGCCCTCTCTGCAGGAGCTGAATTGAGATCCCCTGCCTCTGAAGTCAGCGCGAGGATCCGACGTGGGCCCAGGTGGCCGTTCGTATCCATGTTGGGCCCTTCAGGAAAAGAGGTGCCACCTGCGGCCATGGAGATTTGCCCGCGCCAGGAGTTGTCAGAAGCAACCAACCACGAGGCATCCTTCTGCTGGGCATTCGATTCCTTTGGCATGGCTCCATGACGCCCCAGACGGAAGGACTCGAGATCCTCGTTCCAAGAATGGGTGCCTGGGCACCGCACCTCGCATTCCCATTGGCTCTATAGGACAAGGCACGTCCGTTCTGCTGACCCTGGAGTAGCTCCCACTGAGTGGGAGTTATAGTGGCCTCTCCTGAAGATGGGTCCTAAGGAGGGTTTGTGTCCATGGAGACGTTGGAGTGTGGCAGTGGCTCAAGGTCCCTGAGGGATTCTCCTTCTGGATGCTTGAACTCAGCTCCCAACATCCAGTTTCCCATGTGTACACAGGAGGTGTGTGAGTGATGCTTCAGGATACGACTATGCTTGTATTGGAGAACATGCCTCGGAGGATAGGCACCTGGAAACCAAAGCAAAGGTTCCCAAGGGCGTAGGGCCCTGTGTTCTGTGTCCGGGCACATCCATCTGCACGTCTGAGTGGAGGTCGTTGCTCAGCTTGTTTCAGATCGCATGTGTTTGTCCAGGTCGGCCTCCACTATCGGGCTGGCCTCGTGGACGTTGCAGATTTCTCCTGATCCACAGGGTTGTGGGCAATGGTAGGGGCACAGTTTGCAGGGAGTGGGCAGGCACAGTCCTGCGGTGTGTCTCCAAGGAGCCCCGGCCTTGGGACCAGGGCTGTGTGGATAGAATCTGAACACACAAACTCGGCTTGGGTTCGTGGCCGGGGGTATGGCAGGCCGAATGTACAGGTCATCGAGGGAGCTCCTCGGAATAGCAAGGCAGGGCGAGAGTGAGACGGCTGCTCAGGCTTGTGTCTCTGGATTTGGTGTCAAGCATGACCGTGGAATGGAGGGGTGGCCCCTTGGGCCTTGGAGGAGTCTCCCTCCCTGGGGATTGTGCCCGACTCCCCAGAGTTGGTGGTCATTCTGTGGGATGGGAGGAGTCCTGTTTCTTGCCTCCAGTGTCCCTCCCAAAGAGGGACGTAGAGTGGAGTCCTGAACAGGGGAATGGAAAACGCATCCCCTGGTTTGTTTGGTGGCCTCGGGGCATGCCAATCCCCATAGGCGGCCTCTGGGTGCTGCCCCTGAGAAGGCTGACTTGAGCTCGGGGCTCACGTGAGGGTCACAATGTGTGTTTGTGCCCAAGGAGGCCCTCCAGTGTGGGTGTGCTTCATGGCCCATGCTGGTTTCTCCTAACCTGAACGTTGGACAGTATGGCAACAGCATGGTATCCTGCCATGGGCAAGGTCTTATATGTGCATCAGATCCACTCTTGTGCAGTGACTGGAGATAAGGTCCCGGTTCTGAAGCCTGAAAATCCAGGTTGGGAAGAGATGATGGCCTACTGCCATGGCAGGGAAAAGGTGTTGGCTGTGCGGCCAGCTGTCTGGGTGTTGTTCTGGATGTCTGAGCTCAGGCTGTGTCAGAGAGAGCGTTAGTTCCCAGGGCATCCTGTATAATTGGAGTGCTGTCGAGCGGCCTGTAGGTTGATCCTCTTGTTGGGGGTCCGGGCAGCCCCAGAGGGCGACGTTTTTCTCCTGGTGCCCAGGCCGAGTGCTGCGTTGTGGCTCCGGAATTGCCAGTCTGGAGGGCTTGTGGGCCAGGGGTGTGAGGTCGGAAGTCTGAGAGCACAAGCTAGGGTGAGGTTATGGGTCGAGGGCACGGCAGGCCCACACTGCAGAGGCCGAATCAAGATCCCCTGCATCTGAAGTTAGCGCGAGGATCCGACGTTGGCCCAGGTGGCCGTTTGTATCCATGTTGGGCCCTTCAGGAAGAGAGGTGCCACCTGCGGCCATGGAGATTTGCCCGCGCTAGGAGTTGCAAGAAGCAACCAACCACGAGGCATCCTTCTGCTGGGCCTTCGATTCCTTTGGCATGGCTCCATGACGCCCCAGACGGAAGGATGGGAGTTCCTCGTTCCAAGAATGGGTGCCTGGGCACCCCACCTCGCATTCCCATTATCTCCTAGGACAAGGCACATTTGTCCTGCTGCCTCTGGAGCAGCTCCCAGGGAGTTGGAGTGGAAATGGACTCTCTGGGAGACGGGTCATAAGGAGGGCTTGTGTCCATGGAGACTTTGGGATGTGGCGGTGCCTCGGGGACTCTGAAGGATTCTCCTAGCTGGAGGTGACACAGCTCCAAGGAGCGAGTTTCCCAGGTGGAGTCGAGAGGTGTTCTGTTTGGTGCCTCAGGAAACCGCCTTATGCTTGTATTGGAGAACAGGCCTCTGAGGATAGAAGCCTGGATACCCAAGAAAAGACTTCTCATAGGGCGTAGGGGCCTGTCTTCTGTGTCTGGGGGTATCCGTCTGCATATCCGAGTGGATGTCATTACGCAGCTTGTGTCAGATCGCCCCTGTTTGTCCTGGGCGGCCTCCACTATTGGGATGGCCACGTGGACCTTGGAGAGGTCTCCTGATCGATAGGCTTGTGGGCCATGGTAGTGGCACAGTTTCCATGGAGTGGGCAGGCAGGCCAGTGCTGGGTCTCCAGGGTCCCCAGCCTTGGGGCCAGGGCTGTGAGGACGGAAACTGAACACACAAACTCGGCTTGGGTTAGCGGCCGAGGGTATGGCAGGTCCCATCTACAGACCATGAAGGGAGCTCCTCAGATTCGGAAGGAAGGACGTGTGTGAGACGGCTGCTCAGGCTTGTGTCTCTGAATTTTGGGTCAAGCATGACCGTGGAATGGAGGGGTGGCCTCATGGGGCTTGGACGAGTCTCCCTCTCCTCGGATTTGGCCTGGCTCCCCAGAGTGGGTCATCATTTTGGACGATGGGAGGGGTCCTGTTTTCTGCTTCAGGGCTCCATCCAAAGGAGGGATTACAGAGTAGAGGCCTGGGTAGAGGGGAATGGAAAATCTGAGCCCGGGTTCCGTTTGGGGACCTTGGGGCATGGCAATCAACACAGGCGGCCTCTTGTTGCAGACACTGAGAAACCTCACTTGAGCACAGGGCTCACGCTGAGGGTCACAATGGCCGTTTGTGCCCAAGGCCGCCCTCCGTATGGGCGTGGCCTACGGCCCATGCTGGTTTCTCCTATCCTAAAGGTTGGACAGCATGGCAACAGCATGGTTTCCTGCCATGGGGAAGGAGGAGTTCTAATTTCGGCATCAGATCCACTCCTGCGCGGGGATTGGAGATAAGGTCTTGGAACTGAAGCCTACAAATCCAAGTTTTGAAGACATGGTGGCCTAATGCCATGGCGGGGCCCAGGTGTAGGATGTGCGGCCAGCTGTCTGGATGTTGTTCTGGATGTCTGGGTTCGGGCTGTGCCAGAAAGAGCCTTAGTGCCCAGGGAGCCTGTATAATTGGAGTGCCGTCGAGGGGCCTGGAGGTTGATCCTCATTTGGGGTCTCTGGGCAGCCCCAGAAGGCAACGTTTTTCCTCCGGTGGGCAGGCCGAGGGCTGCCTTGTGGCTCCGGAATTTCCAATCTGCAGGGCTTGTGGGCCAGGGGTGTGAGGTCGGACGTCTGAGAACACAAGCTAGGCTAAGGTTATGGGGCGAGTGCATGGGAGGCCCTCTCTGCAGGAGCTGAATTGAGATCCCCTGCCTCTGAAGTCAGCGCGAGGATCCGACGTGGGCCCAGGTGGCCGTTCGTATCCATGTTGGGCCCTTCAGGAAAAGAGGTGCCACCTGCGGCCATGGAGATTTGCCCGCGCCAGGAGTTGTCAGAAGCAACCAACCACGAGGCATCCTTCTGCTGGGCATTCGATTCCTTTGGCATGGCTCCATGACGCCCCAGACGGAAGGACTCGAGATCCTCGTTCCAAGAATGGGTGCCTGGGCACCACACCTCGCATTCCCATTGGCTCTATAGGACAAGGCACGTCCGTTCTGCTGACTCTGGAGTAGCTCCCACTGAGTGGGAGTTACAGTGGCCTCTCCTGAAGATGGGTCCTAAGGAGGGTTTGTGTCCATGGAGACGTTGGAGTGTGGCAGTGGCTCAAGGTCCCTGAGGGATTCTCCTTCCGGATGCTTGAACTCAGCTCCCAACATCCAGTTTCCCATGTGTACACAGGAGGTGTCTGAGTGATGCTTCAGGACACGGCTATGCTTGTATTGGAGAACATGCCTCGGAGGATAGGCACCTGGAAACCAAAGCACAGGTTCCCAAGGGCGTAGGGCCCTGTGTTCTGTGTCCGGGCACATCCATCTGCACGTCTGAGTGGAGGAAGTTGCTCAGCTTGTTTCAGATCGCATGTGTTTGTCCAGGTCGGCCTCCACTATCGGGCTGGCCTCGTGGACGTTGCAGATTTCTCCTGATCCATAGGGTTGTGGGCAATGGTAGGGGCACAGTTTGCAGGGAGTGGGCAGGCACAGTCCTGCGGTGTGTCTCCAAGAGGCCCGGCCTTGGGACCAGGGCTGTGTGGATAGAATCTGAACACACAAACTCAGCTTGGGTTCGTGGCCGGGGGTATGGCAGGCCCAATGTACAGGTCATCGAGGGAGCTCCTCGGAATAGCAAGGCAGGGCGAGAGTGAGACGGCTGCTCAGGCTTGTGTCTCTGGATTTGGTGTCAAGCATGACCGTGGAATGGAGGGGTGGCCCCTTGGGCCTTGGAGGAGTCTCCCTCCCTGGGGATTGTGCCCGGCTCCCCAGAGTTGGTGGTCATTCTGTGGGATGGGAGGAGTCCTGTTTCCTGCCTCCAGTGTCCCTCCCAAAGAGGGACGTAGAGTGGAGTCCTGAACAGGGGAATGGAAAACGCATCCCCTGGTTTGTTTGGTGGCCTCGGGGCATGGCAATCCCCATAGGCGGCCTCTGGGTGCTGCCCCTGAGAAGGCTGACTTGAGCTCGGGGCTCACGTGAGGGTTACAATGTGTGTTTGTGCCCAAGGAGGCCCTCCAGTGTGGGTGTGCTTCATGGCCCATGCTGGTTTCTCCTAACCTGAACGTTGGACAGTATGGCAACAGCATGGTATCCTGCCATGGGCAAGGTCTTATATGTGCATCAGATCCACTCCTGTGCAGTGACTGGAGATAAGGTCCCGGTTCTGAAGCCTGAAAATCCAGGTTGGGAAGAGATGATGGCCTACTGCCATGGCAGGGAAAAGGTGTTGGCTGTGCGGCCAGCTGTCTGGGTGTTGTTCTGGATGTCTGAGCTCAGGCTGTGTCAGAGAGAGCGTTAGTTCCCAGGGCATCCTGTATAATTGGAGTGCTGTCGAGCGGCCTGTAGGTTGATCCTCTTGTTGGGGGTCCGGGCAGCCCCAGAGGGCGACGTTTTTCTCCTGGTGCCCAGGCCGAGTGCTGCGTTGTGGCTCCGGAATTGCCAGTCTGGAGGGCTTGTGGGCCAGGGGTGTGAGGTCGGAAGTCTGAGAGCACAAGCTAGGGTGAGGTTATGGGTCGAGGGCACGGCAGGCCCACACTGCAGAGGCCGAATCAAGATCCCCTGCATCTGAAGTCAGCGCGAGGATCCGACGTTGGCCCAGGTGGCCGTTCCTATCCATGTTGGGCCCTTCAGGAAGAGAGGTGCCACCTGCGGCCATGGAGATTTGCCCGCGCTAGGAGTTGCAAGAAGCAACCAACCACGAGGCATCCTTCTGCTGGGCCTTCGATTCCTTTGGCATGGCTCCATGACGCCCCAGACGGAAGGACGGGAGTTCCTCGTTCCAAGAATGGGTGCCTGGGCACCCCACCTCGCATTCCCATTATCTCCTAGGACAAGGCACATTTGTCCTGCTGCCTCTGGAGCAGCTCCCAGGGAGTTGGAGTGGAAATGGACTCTCTGGGAGACGGGTCATAAGGAGGGCTTGTGTCCATGGAGACTTTGGGATGTGGCGGTGCCTCGGGGACTCTGAAGGATTCTCCTAGCTGGAGGTGACACAGCTCCAAGGAGCGAGTTTCCCAGGTGGAGTCGAGAGGTGTTCTGATTGGTGCCTCAGGAAACCGCCTTATGCTTGTATTGGAGAACAGGCCTCTGAGGATAGAAGCCTGGATACCCAAGAAAAGACTTCTCATAGGGCGTAGGGGCCTGTCTTCTGTGTCTGGGGGTATCCGTCTGCATATCCGAGTGGATGTCATTACGCAGCTTGTGTCAGATCGCCCCTGTTTGTCCTGGGCGGCCTCCACTATTGGGATGGCCACGTGGACCTTGGAGAGGTCTCCTGATCGATAGGCTTGTGGGCCATGGTAGTGGCACAGTTTCCATGGAGTGGGCAGGCAGGCCAGTGCTGGGTCTCCAGGGTCCCCAGCCTTGGGGCCAGGGCTGTGAGGACGGAAACTGAACACACAAACTCGGCTTGGGTTAGCGGCCGAGGGTATGGCAGGTCCCATCTACAGACCATGAAGGGAGCTCCTCAGATTCGGAAGGAAGGACGTGTGTGAGACGGCTGCTCAGGCTTGTGTCTCTGAATTTTGGGTCAAGCATGACCGTGGAATGGAGGGGTGGCCTCATGGGGCTTGGACGAGTCTCCCTCTCCTCGGATTTGGCCTGGCTCCCCAGAGTGGGTCATCATTTTGGACGATGGGAGGGGTCCTGTTTTCTGCTTCAGGGCTCCATCCAAAGGAGGGATTACAGAGTAGAGGCCTGGGTAGAGGGGAATGGAAAAGCTGAGCCCGGGTTCCGTTTGGGGACCTTGGGGCATGGCAATCACCACAGGCGGCCTCTTGTTGCAGACACTGAGAAACCTCACTTGAGCACAGGGCTCACGCTGAGGGTCACAATGGCCGTTTGTGCCCAAGGCCGCCCTCCGTATGGGCGTGGCCTACGGCCCATGCTGGTTTCTCCTATCCTAAAGGTTGGACAGCATGGCAACAGCATGGTTTCCTGCCATGGGGAAGGAGGAGTTCTAATTTCGGCATCAGATCCACTCCTGCGCGGGGATTGGAGATAAGGTCTTGGAACTGAACCCTACAAATCCAAGTTTTGAAGACATGGTGGCCTAATGCCATGGCGGGGCCCAGGTGTAGGCTGTGCGGCCAGCTGTCTGGATGTTGTTCTGGATGTCTGGGCTCGGGCTGTGCCAGAAAGAGCCTTAGTGCCCAGGGAGCCTGTATAATTGGAGTGCCGTCGAGGGGCCTGGAGGTTGATCCTCATTTGGGGTCTCTGGGCAGCCCCAGAAGGCAACGTTTTTCCTCCGGTGGGCAGGCCGAGGGCTGCCTTGTGGCTCCGGAATTTCCAATCTGCAGGGCTTGTGGGCCAGGGGTGTGAGGTCGGACGTCTGAGAACACAAGCTAGGCTAAGGTTATGGGGCGAGTGCATGGGAGGCCCTCTCTGCAGGAGCTGAATTGAGATCCCCTGCCTCTGAAGTCAGCGCGAGGATCCGACGTGGGCCCAGGTGGCCGTTCGTATCTATGTTGGGCCCTTCAGGAAAAGAGGTGCCACCTGCGGCCATGGAGATTTGCCCGCGCCAGGAGTTGTCAGAAGCAACCAACCACGAGGCATCCTTCTGCTGGGCATTCGATTCCTTTGGCATGGCTCCATGACGCCCCAGACGGAAGGACTCGAGATCCTCGTTCCAAGAATGGGTGCCTGGGCACCGCACCTCGCATTCCCATTGGCTCTATAGGACAAGGCACGTCCGTTCTGCTGACTCTGGAGTAGCTCCCACTGAGTGGGAGTTATAGTGGCCTCTCCTGAAGATGGGTCCTAAGGAGGGTTTGTGTCCATGGAGACGTTGGAGTGTGGCAGTGGCTCAAGGTCCCTGAGGGATTCTCCTTCTGGATGCTTGAACTCAGCTCCCAACATCCAGTTTCCCATGTGTACACAGGAGGTGTCTGAGTGATGCTTCAGGACACGGCTATGCTTGTATTGGAGAACATGCCTCGGAGGATAGGCACCTGGAAACCAAAGCACAGGTTCCCAAGGGCGTAGGGCCCTGTGTTCTGTGTCCGGGCACATCCATCTGCACGTCTGAGTGGAGGTCGTTGCTCAGCTTGTTTCAGATCGCATGTGTTTGTCCAGGTCGGCCTCCACTATCGGGCTGGCCTCGTGGACGTTGCAGATTTCTCCTGATCCATAGGGTTGTGGGCAATGGTAGGGGCACAGTTTGCAGGGAGTGGGCAGGCACAGTCCTGCGGTGTGTCTCCAAGGAGCCCCGGCCTTGGGACCAGGGCTGTGTGGATAGAATCTGAACACACAAACTCGGCTTGGGTTCGTGGCCGGGGGTATGGCAGGCCCAATGTACAGGTCATCGAGGGAGCTCCTCGGAATAGCAAGGCAGGGCGAGAGTGAGACGGCTGCTCAGGCTTGTGTCTCTGGATTTGGTGTCAAGCATGACCGTGGAATGGAGGGGTGGCCCCTTGGGCCTTGGAGGAGTCTCCCTCCCTGGGGATTGTGCCCGGCTCCCCAGAGTTGGTGGTCATTCTGTGGGATGGGAGGAGTCCTGTTTCCTGCCTCCAGTGTCCCTCCCAAAGTGGGACGTAGAGTGGAGTCCTGAACAGGGGAATGGAAAACGCATCCCCTGGTTTGTTTGGTGGCCTCGGGGCATGGCAATCCCCATAGGCGGCCTCTGGGTGCTGCCCCTGAGAAGGCTGACTTGAGCTCGGGGCTCACATGAGGGTCACAATGTGTGTTTGTGCCCAAGGAGGCCCTCCAGTGTGGGTGTGCTTCATGGCCCATGCTGGTTTCTCCTAACCTGAACGTTGGACAGTATGGCAACAGCATGGTATCCTGCCATGGGCAAGGTCTTATATGTGCATCAGATCCACTCTTGTGCAGTGACTGGAGATAAGGTCCCGGTTCTGAAGCCTGAAAATCCAGGTTGGGAAGAGATGATGGCCTACTGCCATGGCAGGGAAAAGGTGTTGGCTGTGCGGCCAGCTGTCTGGGTGTTGTTCTGGATGTCTGAGCTCAGGCTGTGTCAGAGAGAGCGTTAGTTCCCAGGGCATCCTGTATAATTGGAGTGCTGTCGAGCGGCCTGTAGGTTGATCCTCTTGTTGGGGGTCCGGGCAGCCCCAGAGGGCGACGTTTTTCTCCTGGTGCCCAGGCCGAGTGCTGCGTTGTGGCTCCGGAATTGCCAGTCTGGAGGGCTTGTGGGCCAGGGGTGTGAGGTCGGAAGTCTGAGAGCACAAGCTAGGGTGAGGTTATGGGTCGAGGGCACGGCAGGCCCACACTGCAGAGGCCGAATCAAGATCCCCTGCATCTGAAGTCAGCGCGAGGATCCGACGTTGGCCCAGGTGGCCGTTTGTATCCATGTTGGGCCCTTCAGGAAGAGAGGTGCCACCTGCGGCCATGGAGATTTGCCCGCGCTAGGAGTTGCAAGAAGCAACCAACCACGAGGCATCCTTCTGCTGGGCCTTCGATTCCTTTGGCATGGCTCCATGACGCCCCAGACGGAAGGACGGGAGTTCCTCGTTCCAAGAATGGGTGCCTGGGCACCCCACCTCGCATTCCCATTATCTCCTAGGACAAGGCACATTTGTCCTGCTGCCTCTGGAGCAGCTCCCAGGGAGTTGGAGTGGAAATGGACTCTCTGGGAGACGGGTCATAAGGAGGGCTTGTGTCCATGGAGACTTTGGGATGTGGCGGTGCCTCGGGGACTCTGAAGGATTCTCCTAGCTGGAGGTGACACAGCTCCAAGGAGCGAGTTTCCCAGGTGGAGTCGAGAGGTGTTCTGATTGGTGCCTCAGGAAACCGCCTTATGCTTGTATTGGAGAACAGGCCTCTGAGGATAGAAGCCTGGATACCCAAGAAAAGACTTCTCATAGGGCGTAGGGGCCTGTCTTCTGTGTCTGGGGGTATCCGTCTGCATATCCGAGTGGATGTCATTACGCAGCTTGTGTCAGATCGCCCCTGTTTGTCCTGGGCGGCCTCCACTATTGGGATGGCCACGTGGACCTTGGAGAGGTCTCCTGATCGATAGGCTTGTGGGCCATGGTAGTGGCACAGTTTCCATGGAGTGGGCAGGCAGGCCAGTGCTGGGTCTCCAGGGTCCCCAGGCTTGGGGCCAGGGCTGTGAGGACGGAAACTGAACACACAAACTCGGCTTGGGTTAGCGGCCGAGGGTATGGCAGGTCCCATCTACAGACCATGAAGGGAGCTCCTCAGATTCGGAAGGAAGGACGTGTGTGAGACGGCTGCTCAGGCTTGTGTCTCTGAATTTTGGGTCAAGCATGACCGTGGAATGGAGGGGTGGCCTCATGGGGCTTGGACGAGTCTCCCTCTCCTCGGATTTGGCCTGGCTCCCCAGAGTGGGTCATCATTTTGGACGATGGGAGGGGTCCTGTTTTCTGCTTCAGGGCTCCATCCAAAGGAGGGATTACAGAGTAGAGGCCTGGGTAGAGGGGAATGGAAAAGCTGAGCCTGGGTTCCGTTTGGGGACCTTGGGGCATGGCAATCAACACAGGCGGCCTCTTGTTGCAGACACTGAGAAACCTCACTTGAGCACAGGGCTCACGCTGAGGGTCACAATGGCCGTTTGTGCCCAAGGCCGCCCTCCGTATGGGCGTGGCCTACGGCCCATGCTGGTTTCTCCTATCCTAAAGGTTGGACAGCATGGCAACAGCATGGTTTCCTGCCATGGGGAAGGAGGAGTTCTAATTTCGGCATCAGATCCACTCCTGCGCGGGGATTGGAGATAAGGTCTTGGAAATGAAGCCTACAAATCCAAGTTTTGAAGACATGGTGGCCTAATGCCATGGCGGGGCCCAGGTGTAGGCTGAGCGGCCAGCTATCTGGGTGTTGTTCTGGATGTCTGGGCTCGGGCTGTGCCAGAAAGATCCTTAGTGCCCAGGGAGCCTGTATAATTGGAGTGCCGTCGAGGGGCCTGGAGGTTGATCCTCATTTGGGGTCTCTGGGCAGCCCCAGAAGGCAACGTTTTTCCTCCGGTGGGCAGGCCGAGGGCTGCCTTGTGGCTCCGGAATTTCCAATCTGCAGGGCTTGTGGGCCACGGGTGTGAGTTCGGACGTCTGAGAACACAAGCTAGGCTAAGGTTATGGGGCGAGTGCATGGGAGGCCCTCTCTGCAGGAGCTGAATTGAGATCCCCTGCCTCTGAAGTCAGCGCGAGGATCCGACGTGGGCCCAGGTGGCCGTTCGTATCCATGTTGGGCCCTTCAGGAAAAGAGGTGCCACCTGCGGCCATGGAGATTTGCCCGCGCCAGGAGTTGTCAGAAGCAACCAACCACGAGGCATCCTTCTGCTGGGCATTCGATTCCTTTGGCATGGCTCCATGACGCCCCAGACGGAAGGACTCGAGATCCTCATTCCAAGAATGGGTGCCTGGGCACCGCACCTCGCATTCCCATTGGCTCTATAGGACAAGGCACGTCCGTTCTGCTGACTCTGGAGTAGCTCCCACTGAGTGGGAGTTATAGTGGCCTCTCCTGAAGATGGGTCCTAAGGAGGGTTTGTGTCCATGGAGACGTTGGAGTGTGGCAGTGGCTCAAGGTCCCTGAGGGATTCTCCTTCTGGATGCTTGAACTCACCTCCCAACATCCAGTTTCCCATGTGTACACAGGAGGTGTCTGAGTGATGCTTCAGGACACGGCTATGCTTGTATTGGAGAACATGCCTCGGAGGATAGGCACCTTTAAACCAAAGCACAGGTTCCCAAGGGCGTAGGGCCCTGTGTTCTGTGTCCGGGCACATCCATCTGCACGTCTGAGTGGAGGTCGTTGCTCAGCTTGTTTCAGATCGCATGTGTTTGTCCAGGTCGGCCTCCACTATCGGGCTGGCCTCGTGGACGTTGCAGATTTCTCCTGATCCATAGGGTTGTGGGCAATGGTAGGGGCACAGTTTGCAGGGAGTGGGCAGGCACAGTCCTGCGGTGTGTCTCCAAGGAGCCCCGGCCTTGGGACCAGGGCTGTGTGGATAGAATCTGAACACACAAACTCGGCTTGGGTTCGTGGCCGGGGGTATGGCAGGCCCAATGTACAGGTCATCGAGGGAGCTCCTCGGAATAGCAAGGCAGGGCGAGAGTGAGACGGCTGCTCAGGCTTGTGTCTCTGGATTTGGTGTCAAGCATGACCGTGGAATGGAGGGGTGGCCCCTTGGGCCTTGGAGGAGTCTCCCTCCCTGGGGATTGTGCCCGGCTCCCCAGAGTTGGTGGTCATTCTGTGGGATGGGAGGAGTCCTGTTTCCTGCCTCCAGTGTCCCTCCCAAAGTGGGACGTAGAGTGGAGTCCTGAACAGGGGAATGGAAAACGCATCCCCTGGTTTGTTTGGTGGCCTCGGGGCATGGCAATCCCCATAGGCGGCCTCTGGGTGCTGCCCCTGAGAAGGCTGACTTGAGCTCGGGGCTCACATGAGGGTCACAATGTGTGTTTGTGCCCAAGGAGGCCCTCCAGTGTGGGTGTGCTTCATGGCCCATGCTGGTTTCTCCTAACCTGAACGTTGGACAGTATGGCAACAGCATGGTATCCTGCCATGGGCAAGGTCTTATATGTGCATCAGATCCACTCTTGTGCAGTGACTGGAGATAAGGTCCCGGTTCTGAAGCCTGAAAATCCAGGTTGGGAAGAGATGATGGCCTACTGCCATGGCAGGGAAAAGGTGTTGGCTGTGCGGCCAGCTGTCTGGGTGTTCTTCTGGATGTCTGAGCTCAGGCTTTGTCAGAGAGAGCGTTAGTTCCCAGGGCATCCTGTATAATTGGAGTGCTGTCGAGCGGCCTGTAGGTTGATCCTCTTGTTGGGGGTCCGGGCAGCCCCAGAGGGCGACGTTTTTCTCCTGGTGCCCAGGCCGAGTGCTGCGTTGTGGCTCCGGAATGCCAGTCTGGAGGGCTTGTGGGCCAGGGGTGTGAGGTCGGAAGTCTGAGAGCACAAGCTAGGGTGAGGTTATGGGTCGAGGGCACGGCAGGCCCACACTGCAGAGGCCGAATCAAGATCCCCTGCATCTGAAGTCAGCGCGAGGATCCGACGTTGGCCCAGGTGGCCGTTTGTATCCATGTTGGGCCCTTCAGGAAGAGAGGTGCCACCTGCGGCCATGGAGATTTGCCCGCGCTAGGAGTTGCAAGAAGCAACCAACCACGAGGCATCCTTCTGCTGGGCCTTCGATTCCTTTGGCATGGCTCCATGACGCCCCAGACGGAAGGACGGGAGTTCCTCGTTCCAAGAATGGGTGCCTGGGCACCCCACCTCGCATTCCCATTATCTCCTAGGACAAGGCACATTTGTCCTGCTGCCTCTGGAGCAGCTCCCAGGGAGTTGGAGTGGAAATGGACTCTCTGGGAGACGGGTCATAAGGAGGGCTTGTGTCCATGGAGACTTTGGGATGTGGCGGTGCCTCGGGGACTCTGAAGGATTCTCCTAGCTGGAGGTGACACAGCTCCAAGGAGCGAGTTTCCCAGGTGGAGTCGAGAGGTGTTCTGATTGGTGCCTCAGGAAACCGCCTTATGCTTGTATTGGAGAACAGGCCTCTGAGGATAGAAGCCTGGATACCCAAGAAAAGACTTCTCATAGGGCGTAGGGGCCTGTCTTCTGTGTCTGGGGGTATCCGTCTGCATATCCGAGTGGATGTCATTACGCAGCTTGTGTCAGATCGCCCCTGTTTGTCCTGGGCGGCCTCCACTATTGGGATGGCCACGTGGACCTTGGAGAGGTCTCCTGATCGATAGGCTTGTGGGCCATGGTAGTGGCACAGTTTCCATGGAGTGGGCAGGCAGGCCAGTGCTGGGTCTCCAGGGTCCCCAGGCTTGGGGCCAGGGCTGTGAGGACGGAAACTGAACACACAAACTCGGCTTGGGTTAGCGGCCGAGGGTATGGCAGGTCCCATCTACAGACCATGAAGGGAGCTCCTCAGATTCGGAAGGAAGGACGTGTGTGAGACGGCTGCTCAGGCTTGTGTCTCTGAATTTTGGGTCAAGCATGACCGTGGAATGGAGGGGTGGCCTCATGGGGCTTGGACGAGTCTCCCTCTCCTCGGATTTGGCCTGGCTCCCCAGAGTGGGTCATCATTTTGGACGATGGGAGGGGTCCTGTTTTCTGCTTCAGGGCTCCATCCAAAGGAGGGATTACAGAGTAGAGGCCTGGGTAGAGGGGAATGGAAAAGCTGAGCCCGGGTTCGGTTTGGGGTCCTTGGGGCATGGCAATCAACACAGGCGGCCTCTTGTTGCAGACACTGAGAAACCTCACTTGAGCACAGGGCTCACGCTGAGGGTCACAATGGCCGTTTGTGCCCAAGGCCGCCCTCCGTATGGGCGTGGCCTACGGCCCATGCTGGTTTCTCCTATCCTAAAGGTTGGACAGCATGGCAACAGCATGGTTTCCTGCCATGGGGAAGGAGGAGTTCTAATTTCGGCATCAGATCCACTCCTGCGCGGGGATTGGAGATAAGGTCTTGGAACTGAAGCCTACAAATCCAAGTTTTGAAGACATGGTGGCCTAATGCCATGGCGGGGCCCAGGTGTAGGCTGTGCGGCCAGCTGTCTGGATGTTGTTCTGGATGTCTGGGTTCGGGCTGTGCCAGAAAGAGCCTTAGTGCCCAGGGAGCCTGTATAATTGGAGTGCCGTCGAGGGGCCTGGAGGTTGATCCTCATTTGGGGTCTCTGGGCAGCCCCAGAAGGCAACGTTTTTCCTCCGGTGGGCAGGCCGAGGGCTGCCTTGTGGCTCCGGAATTTCCAATCTGCAGGGCTTGTGGGCCAGGGGTGTGAGGTCGGACGTCTGAGAACACAAGCTAGGCTAAGGTTATGGGGCGAGTGCATGGGAGGCCCTCTCTGCAGGAGCTGAATTGAGATCCCCTGCCTCTGAAGTCAGCGCGAGGATCCGACGTGGGCCCAGGTGGCCGTTCGTATCCATGTTGGGCCCTTCAGGAAAAGAGGTGCCACCTGCGGCCATGGAGATTTGCCCGCGCCAGGAGTTGTCAGAAGCAACCAACCACGAGGCATCCTTCTGCTGGGCATTCGATTCCTTTGGCATGGCTCCATGACGCCCCAGACGGAAGGACTCGAGATCCTCGTTCCAAGAATGGGTGCCTGGGCACCACACCTCGCATTCCCATTGGCTCTATAGGACAAGGCACGTCCGTTCTGCTGACTCTGGAGTAGCTCCCACTGAGTGGGAGTTACAGTGGCCTCTCCTGAAGATGGGTCCTAAGGAGGGTTTGTGTCCATGGAGACGTTGGAGTGTGGCAGTGGCTCAAGGTCCCTGAGGGATTCTCCTTCTGGATGCTTGAACTCAGCTCCCAACATCCAGTTTCCCATGTGTACACAGGAGGTGTCTGAGTGATGCTTCAGGACACGGCTATGCTTGTATTGGAGAACATGCCTCGGAGGATAGGCACCTGGAAACCAAAGCACAGGTTCCCAAGGGCGTAGGGCCCTGTGTTCTGTGTCCGGGCACATCCATCTGCACGTCTGAGTGGAGGAAGTTGCTCAGCTTGTTTCAGATCGCATGTGTTTGTCCAGGTCGGCCTCCACTATCGGGCTGGCCTCGTGGACGTTGCAGATTTCTCCTGATCCATAGGGTTGTGGGCAATGGTAGGGGCACAGTTTGCAGGGAGTGGGCAGGCACAGTCCTGCGGTGTGTCTCCAAGAGGCCCGGCCTTGGGACCAGGGCTGTGTGGATAGAATCTGAACACACAAACTCGGCTTGGGTTCGTGGCCGGGGGTATGGCAGGCCCAATGTACAGGTCATCGAGGGAGCTCCTCGGAATAGCAAGGCAGGGCGAGAGTGAGACGGCTGCTCAGGCTTGTGTCTCTGGATTTGGTGTCAAGCATGACCGTGGAATGGAGGGGTGGCCCCTTGGGCCTTGGAGGAGTCTCCCTCCCTGGGGATTGTGCCCGGCTCCCCAGAGTTGGTGGTCATTCTGTGGGATGGGAGGAGTCCTGTTTCCTGCCTCCAGTGTCCCTCCCAAAGTGGGACGTAGAGTGGAGTCCTGAACAGGGGAATGGAAAACGCATCCCCTGGTTTGTTTGGTGGCCTCGGGGCATGGCAATCCCCATAGGCGGCCTCTGGGTGCTGCCCCTGAGAAGGCTGACTTGAGCTCGGGGCTCACGTGAGGGTCACAATGTGTGTTTGTGCCCAAGGAGGCCCTCCAGTGTGGGTGTGCTTCATGGCCCATGCTGGTTTCTCCTAACCTGAACGTTGGACAGTATGGCAACAGCATGGTATCCTGCCATGGGCATGGTCTTATATGTGCATCAGATCCACTCTTGTGCAGTGACTGGAGATAAGGTCCCGGTTCTGAAGCCTGAAAATCCAGGTTGGGAAGAGATGATGGCCTACTGCCATGGCAGGGAAAAGGTGTTGGCTGTGCGGCCAGCTGTCTGGGTGTTGTTCTGGATGTCTGAGCTCAGGCTGTGTCAGAGAGAGCGTTAGTTCCCAGGGCATCCTGTATAATTGGAGTGCTGTCGAGCGGCCTGTAGGTTGATCCTCTTGTTGGGGGTCCGGGCAGCCCCAGAGGGCGACGTTTTTCTCCTGGTGCCCAGGCCGAGTGCTGCGTTGTGGCTCCGGAATTGCCAGTCTGGAGGGCTTGTGGGCCAGGGGTGTGAGGTCGGAAGTCTGAGAGCACAAGCTAGGGTGAGGTTATGGGTCGAGGGCACGGCAGGCCCACACTGCAGAGGCCGAATCAAGATCCCCTGCATCTGAAGTCAGCGCGAGGATCCGACGTTGGCCCAGGTGGCCGTTTGTATCCATGTTGGGCCCTTCAGGAAGAGAGGTGCCACCTGCGGCCATGGAGATTTGCCCGCGCTAGGAGTTGCAAGAAGCAACCAACCACGAGTCATCCTTCTGCTGGGCCTTCGATTCCTTTGGCATGGCTCCATGACGCCCCAGACGGAAGGACGGGAGTTCCTCGTTCCAAGAATGGGTGCCTGGGCACCCCACCTCGCATTCCCATTATCTCCTAGGACAAGGCACATTTGTCCTGCTGCCTCTGGAGCAGCTCCCAGGGAGTTGGAGTGGAAATGGACTCTCTGGGAGACGGGTCATAAGGAGGGCTTGTGTCCATGGAGACTTTGGGATGTGGCGGTGCCTCGGGGACTCTGAAGGATTCTCCTAGCTGGAGGTGACACAGCTCCAAGGAGCGAGTTTCCCAGGTGGAGTCGAGAGGTGTTCTGTTTGGTGCCTCAGGAAACCGCCTTATGCTTGTATTGGAGAACAGGCCTCTGAGGATAGAAGCCTGGATACCCAAGAAAAGACTTCTCATAGGGCGTAGGGGCCTGTCTTCTGTGTCTGGGGGTATCCGTCTGCATATCCGAGTGGATGTCATTACGCAGCTTGTGTCAGATCGCCCCTGTTTGTCCTGGGCGGCCTCCACTATTGGGATGGCCACGTGGACCTTGGAGAGGTCTCCTGATCGATAGGCTTGTGGGCCATGGTAGTGGCACAGTTTCCATGGAGTGGGCAGGCAGGCCAGTGCTGGGTCTCCAGGGTCCCCAGGCTTGGGGCCAGGGCTGTGAGGACGGAAACTGAACACACAAACTCGGCTTGGGTTAGCGGCCGAGGGTATGGCAGGTCCCATCTACAGACCATGAAGGGAGCTCCTCAGATTTGGAAGGAAGGACGTGTGTGAGACGGCTGCTCAGGCTTGTGTCTCTGAATTTTGGGTCAAGCATGACCGTGGAATGGAGGGGTGGCCTCATGGGGCTTGGACGAGTCTCCCTCTCCTCGGATTTGGCCTGGCTCCCCAGAGTGGGTCATCATTTTGGACGATGGGAGGGGTCCTGTTTTCTGCTTCAGGGCTCCATCCAAAGGAGGGATTACAGAGTAGAGGCCTGGGTAGAGGGGAATGGAAAAGCTGAGCCCGGGTTCCGTTTGGGGACCTTGGGGCATGGCAATCACCACAGGCGGCCTCTTGTTGCAGCCACTGAGAAACCTCACTTGAGCACAGGGCTCACGCTGAGGGTCACAATGGCCGTTTGTGCCCAAGGCTGCCCTCCGTATGGGCGTGGCCTACGGCCCATGCTGGTTTCTCCTATCCTAAAGGTTGGACAGCATGGCAACAGCATGGTTTCCTGCCATGGGGAAGGAGGAGTTCTAATTTCGGCATCAGATCCACTCCTGCGCGGGGATTGGAGATAAGGTCTTGGAACTGAAGCCTACAAATCCAAGTTTTGAAGACATGGTGGCCTAATGCCATGGCGGGGCCCAGGTGTAGGCTGAGCGGCCAGCTATCTGGGTGTTGTTCTGGATGTCTGGGCTCGGGCTGTGCCAGAAAGAGCCTTAGTGCCCAGGGAGCCTGTATAATTGGAGTGCCGTCGAGGGGCCTGGAGGTTGATCCTCATTTGGGGTCTCTGGGCAGCCCCAGAAGGCAACGTTTTTCCTCCGGTGGGCAGGCCGAGGGCTGCCTTGTGGCTCCGGAATTTCCAATCTGCAGGGCTTGTGGGCCACGGGTGTGAGTTCGGACGTCTGAGAACACAAGCTAGGCTAAGGTTATGGGGCGAGTGCATGGGAGGCCCTCTCTGCAGGAGCTGAATTGAGATCCCCTGCCTCTGAAGTCAGCGCGAGGATCCGACGTGGGCCCAGGTGGCCGTTCGTATCCATGTTGGGCCCTTCAGGAAAAGAGGTGCCACCTGCGGCCATGGAGATTTGCCCGCGCCAGGAGTTGTCAGAAGCAACCAACCACGAGGCATCCTTCTGCTGGGCATTCGATTCCTTTGGCATGGCTCCATGACGCCCCAGACGGAAGGACTCGAGATCCTCGTTCCAAGAATGGGTGCCTGGGCACCGCACCTCGCATTCCCATTGGCTCTATAGGACAAGGCACGTCCGTTCTGCTGACCCTGGAGTAGCTCCCACTGAGTGGGAGTTATAGTGGCCTCTCCTGAAGATGGGTCCTAAGGAGGGTTTGTGTCCATGGAGACGTTGGAGTGTGGCAGTGGCTCAAGGTCCCTGAGGGATTCTCCTTCTGGATGCTTGAACTCAGCTCCCAACATCCAGTTTCCCATGTGTACACAGGAGGTGTGTGAGTGATGCTTCAGGATACGACTATGCTTGTATTGGAGAACATGCCTCGGAGGATAGGCACCTGGAAACCAAAGCAAAGGTTCCCAAGGGCGTAGGGCCCTGTGTTCTGTGTCCGGGCACATCCATCTGCACGTCTGAGTGGAGGTCGTTGCTCAGCTTGTTTCAGATCGCATGTGTTTGTCCAGGTCGGCCTCCACTATCGGGCTGGCCTCGTGGACGTTGCAGATTTCTCCTGATCCACAGGGTTGTGGGCAATGGTAGGGGCACAGTTTGCAGGGAGTGGGCAGGCACAGTCCTGCGGTGTGTCTCCAAGGAGCCCCGGCCTTGGGACCAGGGCTGTGTGGATAGAATCTGAACACACAAACTCGGCTTGGGTTCGTGGCCGGGGGTATGGCAGGCCGAATGTACAGGTCATCGAGGGAGCTCCTCGGAATAGCAAGGCAGGGCGAGAGTGAGACGGCTGCTCAGGCTTGTGTCTCTGGATTTGGTGTCAAGCATGACCGTGGAATGGAGGGGTGGCCCCTTGGGCCTTGGAGGAGTCTCCCTCCCTGGGGATTGTGCCCGACTCCCCAGAGTTGGTGGTCATTCTGTGGGATGGGAGGAGTCCTGTTTCTTGCCTCCAGTGTCCCTCCCAAAGAGGGACGTAGAGTGGAGTCCTGAACAGGGGAATGGAAAACGCATCCCCTGGTTTGTTTGGTGGCCTCGGGGCATGGCAATCCCCATAGGCGGCCTCTGGGTGCTGCCCCTGAGAAGGCTGACTTGAGCTCGGGGCTCACGTGAGGGTCACAATGTGTGTTTGTGCCCAAGGAGGCCCTCCAGTGTGGGTGTGCTTCATGGCCCATGCTGGTTTCTCCTAACCTGAACGTTGGACAGTATGGCAACAGCATGGTATCCTGCCATGGGCAAGGTCTTATATGTGCATCAGATCCACTCTTGTGCAGTGACTGGAGATAAGGTCCCGGTTCTGAAGCCTGAAAATCCAGGTTGGGAAGAGATGATGGCCTACTGCCATGGCAGGGAAAAGGTGTTGTCTGTGCGGCCAGCTGTCTGGGTGTTGTTCTGGATGTCTGAGCTCAGGCTGTGTCAGAGAGAGCGTTAGTTCCCAGGGCATCCTGTATAATTGGAGTGCTGTCGAGCGGCCTGTAGGTTGATCCTCTTGTTGGGGGTCCGGGCAGCCCCAGAGGGCGACGTTTTTCTCCTGGTGCCCAGGCCGAGTGCTGCGTTGTGGCTCCGGAATTGCCAGTCTGGAGGGCTTGTGGGCCAGGGGTGTGAGGTCGGAAGTCTGAGAGCACAAGCTAGGGTGAGGTTATGGGTCGAGGGCACGGCAGGCCCACACTGCAGAGGCCGAATCAAGATCCCCTGCATCTGAAGTCAGCGCGAGGATCCGACGTTGGCCCAGGTGGCCGTTTGTATCCATGTTGGGCCCTTCAGGAAGAGAGGTGCCACCTGCGGCCATGGAGATTTGCCCGCGCTAGGAGTTGCAAGAAGCAACCAACCACGAGTCATCCTTCTGCTGGGCCTTCGATTCCTTTGGCATGGCTCCATGACGCCCCAGACGGAAGGACGGGAGTTCCTCGTTCCAAGAATGGGTGCCTGGGCACCCCACCTCGCATTCCCATTATCTCCTAGGACAAGGCACATTTGTCCTGCTGCCTCTGGAGCAGCTCCCAGGGAGTTGGAGTGGAAATGGACTCTCTGGGAGACGGGTCATAAGGAGGGCTTGTGTCCATGGAGACTTTGGGATGTGGCGGTGCCTCGGGGACTCTGAAGGATTCTCCTAGCTGGAGGTGACACAGCTCCAAGGAGCGAGTTTCCCAGGTGGAGTCGAGAGGTGTTCTGTTTGGTGCCTCAGGAAACCGCCTTATGCTTGTATTGGAGAACAGGCCTCTGAGGATAGAAGCCTGGATACCCAAGAAAAGACTTCTCATAGGGCGTAGGGGCCTGTCTTCTGTGTCTGGGGGTATCCGTCTGCATATCCGAGTGGATGTCATTACGCAGCTTGTGTCAGATCGCCCCTGTTTGTCCTGGGCGGCCTCCACTATTGGGATGGCCACGTGGACCTTGGAGAGGTCTCCTGATCGATAGGCTTGTGGGCCATGGTAGTGGCACAGTTTCCATGGAGTGGGCAGGCAGGCCAGTGCTGGGTCTCCAGGGTCCCCAGGCTTGGGGCCAGGGCTGTGAGGACGGAAACTGAACACACAAACTCGGCTTGGGTTAGCGGCCGAGGGTATGGCAGGTCCCATCTACAGACCATGAAGGGAGCTCCTCAGATTTGGAAGGAAGGACGTGTGTGAGACGGCTGCTCAGGCTTGTGTCTCTGAATTTTGGGTCAAGCATGACCGTGGAATGGAGGGGTGGCCTCATGGGGCTTGGACGAGTCTCCCTCTCCTCGGATTTGGCCTGGCTCCCCAGAGTGGGTCATCATTTTGGACGATGGGAGGGGTCCTGTTTTCTGCTTCAGGGCTCCATCCAAAGGAGGGATTACAGAGTAGAGGCCTGGGTAGAGGGGAATGGAAAAGCTGAGCCCGGGTTCCGTTTGGGGACCTTGGGGCATGGCAATCACCACAGGCGGCCTCTTGTTGCAGCCACTGAGAAACCTCACTTGAGCACAGGGCTCACGCTGAGGGTCACAATGGCCGTTTGTGCCCAAGGCTGCCCTCCGTATGGGCGTGGCCTACGGCCCATGCTGGTTTCTCCTATCCTAAAGGTTGGACAGCATGGCAACAGCATGGTTTCCTGCCATGGGGAAGGAGGAGTTCTAATTTCGGCATCAGATCCACTCCTGCGCGGGGATTGGAGATAAGGTCTTGGAACTGAAGCCTACAAATCCAAGTTTTGAAGACATGGTGGCCTAATGCCATGGCGGGGCCCAGGTGTAGGCTGAGCGGCCAGCTATCTGGGTGTTGTTCTGGATGTCTGGGCTCGGGCTGTGCCAGAAAGAGCCTTAGTGCCCAGGGAGCCTGTATAATTGGAGTGCCGTCGAGGGGCCTGGAGGTTGATCCTCATTTGGGGTCTCTGGGCAGCCCCAGAAGGCAACGTTTTTCCTCCGGTGGGCAGGCCGAGGGCTGCCTTGTGGCTCCGGAATTTCCAATCTGCAGGGCTTGTGGGCCACGGGTGTGAGTTCGGACGTCTGAGAACACAAGCTAGGCTAAGGTTATGGGGCGAGTGCATGGGAGGCCCTCTCTGCAGGAGCTGAATTGAGATCCCCTGCCTCTGAAGTCAGCGCGAGGATCCGACGTGGGCCCAGGTGGCCGTTCGTATCCATGTTGGGCCCTTCAGGAAAAGAGGTGCCACCTGCGGCCATGGAGATTTGCCCGCGCCAGGAGTTGTCAGAAGCAACCAACCACGAGGCATCCTTCTGCTGGGCATTCGATTCCTTTGGCATGGCTCCATGACGCCCCAGACGGAAGGACTCGAGATCCTCGTTCCAAGAATGGGTGCCTGGGCAGCACACCTCGCATTCCCATTGGCTCTATAGGACAAGGCACGTCCGTTCTGCTGACTCTGGAGTAGCTCCCACTGAGTGGGAGTTACAGTGGCCTCTCCTGAAGATGGGTCCTAAGGAGGGTTTGTGTCCATGGAGACGTTGGAGTGTGGCAGTGGCTCAAGGTCCCTGAGGGATTCTCCTTCTGGATGCTTGAACTCAGCTCCCAACATCCAGTTTCCCATGTGTACACAGGAGGTGTCTGAGTGATGCTTCAGGACACGGCTATGCTTGTATTGGAGAACATGCCTCGGAGGATAGGCACCTGGAAACCAAAGCACAGGTTCCCAAGGGCGTAGGGCCCTGTGTTCTGTGTCCGGGCACATCCATCTGCACGTCTGAGTGGAGGAAGTTGCTCAGCTTGTTTCAGATCGCATGTGTTTGTCCAGGTCGGCCTCCACTATCGGGCTGGCCTCGTGGACGTTGCAGATTTCTCCTGATCCATAGGGTTGTGGGCAATGGTAGGGGCACAGTTTGCAGGGAGTGGGCAGGCACAGTCCTGCGGTGTGTCTCCAAGAGGCCCGGCCTTGGGACCAGGGCTGTGTGGATAGAATCTGAACACACAAACTCGGCTTGGGTTCGTGGCCGGGGGTATGGCAGGCCCAATGTACAGGTCATCGAGGGAGCTCCTCGGAATAGCAAGGCAGGGCGAGAGTGAGACGGCTGCTCAGGCTTGTGTCTCTGGATTTGGTGTCAAGCATGACCGTGGAATGGAGGGGTGGCCCCTTGGGCCTTGGAGGAGTCTCCCTCCCTGGGGATTGTGCCCGGCTCCCCAGAGTTGGTGGTCATTCTGTGGGATGGGAGGAGTCCTGTTTCCTGCCTCCAGTGTCCCTCCCAAAGTGGGACGTAGAGTGGAGTCCTGAACAGGGGAATGGAAAACGCATCCCCTGGTTTGTTTGGTGGCCTCGGGGCATGGCAATCCCCATAGGCGGCCTCTGGGTGCTGCCCCTGAGAAGGCTGACTTGAGCTCGGGGCTCACGTGAGGGTCACAATGTGTGTTTGTGCCCAAGGAGGCCCTCCAGTGTGGGTGTGCTTCATGGCCCATGCTGGTTTCTCCTAACCTGAACGTTGGACAGTATGGCAACAGCATGGTATCCTGCCATGGGCAAGGTCTTATATGTGCATCAGATCCACTCTTGTGCAGTGACTGGAGATAAGGTCCCGGTTCTGAAGCCTGAAAATCCAGGTTGGGAAGAGATGATGGCCTACTGCCATGGCAGGGAAAAGGTGTTGGCTGTGCGGCCAGCTGTCTGGGTGTTGTTCTGGATGTCTGAGCTCAGGCTGTGTCAGAGAGAGCGTTAGTTCCCAGGGCATCCTGTATAATTGGAGTGCTGTCGAGCGGCCTGTAGGTTGATCCTCTTGTTGGGGGTCCGGGCAGCCCCAGAGGGCGACGTTTTTCTCCTGGTGCCCAGGCCGAGTGCTGCGTTGTGGCTCCGGAATTGCCAGTCTGGAGGGCTTGTGGGCCAGGGGTGTGAGGTCGGAAGTCTGAGAGCACAAGCTAGGGTGAGGTTATGGGTCGAGGGCACGGCAGGCCCACACTGCAGAGGCCGAATCAAGATCCCCTGCATCTGAAGTCAGCGCGAGGATCCGACGTTGGCCCAGGTGGCCGTTTGTATCCATGTTGGGCCCTTCAGGAAGAGAGGTGCCACCTGCGGCCATGGAGATTTGCCCGCGCTAGGAGTTGCAAGAAGCAACCAACCACGAGTCATCCTTCTGCTGGGCCTTCGATTCCTTTGGCATGGCTCCATGACGCCCCAGACGGAAGGACGGGAGTTCCTCGTTCCAAGAATGGGTGCCTGGGCACCCCACCTCGCATTCCCATTATCTCCTAGGACAAGGCACATTTGTCCTGCTGCCTCTGGAGCAGCTCCCAGGGAGTTGGAGTGGAAATGGACTCTCTGGGAGACGGGTCATAAGGAGGGCTTGTGTCCATGGAGACTTTGGGATGTGGCGGTGCCTCGGGGACTCTGAAGGATTCTCCTAGCTGGAGGTGACACAGCTCCAAGGAGCGAGTTTCCCAGGTGGAGTCGAGAGGTGTTCTGTTTGGTGCCTCAGGAAACCGCCTTATGCTTGTATTGGAGAACAGGCCTCTGAGGATAGAAGCCTGGATACCCAAGAAAAGACTTCTCATAGGGCGTAGGGGCCTGTCTTCTGTGTCTGGGGGTATCCGTCTGCATATCCGAGTGGATGTCATTACGCAGCTTGTGTCAGATCGCCCCTGTTTGTCCTGGGCGGCCTCCACTATTGGGATGGCCACGTGGACCTTGGAGAGGTCTCCTGATCGATAGGCTTGTGGGCCATGGTAGTGGCACAGTTTCCATGGAGTGGGCAGGCAGGCCAGTGCTGGGTCTCCAGGGTCCCCAGGCTTGGGGCCAGGGCTGTGAGGACGGAAACTGAACACACAAACTCGGCTTGGGTTAGCGGCCGAGGGTATGGCAGGTCCCATCTACAGACCATGAAGGGAGCTCCTCAGATTTGGAAGGAAGGACGTGTGTGAGACGGCTGCTCAGGCTTGTGTCTCTGAATTTTGGGTCAAGCATGACCGTGGAATGGAGGGGTGGCCTCATGGGGCTTGGACGAGTCTCCCTCTCCTCGGATTTGGCCTGGCTCCCCAGAGTGGGTCATCATTTTGGACGATGGGAGGGGTCCTGTTTTCTGCTTCAGGGCTCCATCCAAAGGAGGGATTACAGAGTAGAGGCCTGGGTAGAGGGGAATGGAAAAGCTGAGCCCGGGTTCCGTTTGGGGACCTTGGGGCATGGCAATCACCACAGGCGGCCTCTTGTTGCAGCCACTGAGAAACCTCACTTGAGCACAGGGCTCACGCTGAGGGTCACAATGGCCGTTTGTGCCCAAGGCTGCCCTCCGTATGGGCGTGGCCTACGGCCCATGCTGGTTTCTCCTATCCTAAAGGTTGGACAGCATGGCAACAGCATGGTTTCCTGCCATGGGGAAGGAGGAGTTCTAATTTCGGCATCAGATCCACTCCTGCGCGGGGATTGGAGATAAGGTCTTGGAACTGAAGCCTACAAATCCAAGTTTTGAAGACATGGTGGCCTAATGCCATGGCGGGGCCCAGGTGTAGGCTGAGCGGCCAGCTATCTGGGTGTTGTTCTGGATGTCTGGGCTCGGGCTGTGCCAGAAAGAGCCTTAGTGCCCAGGGAGCCTGTATAATTGGAGTGCCGTCGAGGGGCCTGGAGGTTGATCCTCATTTGGGGTCTCTGGGCAGCCCCAGAAGGCAACGTTTTTCCTCCGGTGGGCAGGCCGAGGGCTGCCTTGTGGCTCCGGAATTTCCAATCTGCAGGGCTTGTGGGCCACGGGTGTGAGTTCGGACGTCTGAGAACACAAGCTAGGCTAAGGTTATGGGGCGAGTGCATGGGAGGCCCTCTCTGCAGGAGCTGAATTGAGATCCCCTGCCTCTGAAGTCAGCGCGAGGATCCGACGTGGGCCCAGGTGGCCGTTCGTATCCATGTTGGGCCCTTCAGGAAAAGAGGTGCCACCTGCGGCCATGGAGATTTGCCCGCGCCAGGAGTTGTCAGAAGCAACCAACCACGAGGCATCCTTCTGCTGGGCATTCGATTCCTTTGGCATGGCTCCATGACGCCCCAGACGGAAGGACTCGAGATCCTCGTTCCAAGAATGGGTGCCTGGGCACCGCACCTCGCATTCCCATTGGCTCTATAGGACAAGGCACGTCCGTTCTGCTGACCCTGGAGTAGCTCCCACTGAGTGGGAGTTATAGTGGCCTCTCCTGAAGATGGGTCCTAAGGAGGGTTTGTGTCCATGGAGACGTTGGAGTGTGGCAGTGGCTCAAGGTCCCTGAGGGATTCTCCTTCTGGATGCTTGAACTCAGCTCCCAACATCCAGTTTCCCATGTGTACACAGGAGGTGTGTGAGTGATGCTTCAGGATACGACTATGCTTGTATTGGAGAACATGCCTCGGAGGATAGGCACCTGGAAACCAAAGCAAAGGTTCCCAAGGGCGTAGGGCCCTGTGTTCTGTGTCCGGGCACATCCATCTGCACGTCTGAGTGGAGGTCGTTGCTCAGCTTGTTTCAGATCGCATGTGTTTGTCCAGGTCGGCCTCCACTATCGGGCTGGCCTCGTGGACGTTGCAGATTTCTCCTGATCCACAGGGTTGTGGGCAATGGTAGGGGCACAGTTTGCAGGGAGTGGGCAGGCACAGTCCTGCGGTGTGTCTCCAAGGAGCCCCGGCCTTGGGACCAGGGCTGTGTGGATAGAATCTGAACACACAAACTCGGCTTGGGTTCGTGGCCGGGGGTATGGCAGGCCGAATGTACAGGTCATCGAGGGAGCTCCTCGGAATAGCAAGGCAGGGCGAGAGTGAGACGGCTGCTCAGGCTTGTGTCTCTGGATTTGGTGTCAAGCATGACCGTGGAATGGAGGGGTGGCCCCTTGGGCCTTGGAGGAGTCTCCCTCCCTGGGGATTGTGCCCGACTCCCCAGAGTTGGTGGTCATTCTGTGGGATGGGAGGAGTCCTGTTTCTTGCCTCCAGTGTCCCTCCCAAAGAGGGACGTAGAGTGGAGTCCTGAACAGGGGAATGGAAAACGCATCCCCTGGTTTGTTTGGTGGCCTCGGGGCATGCCAATCCCCATAGGCGGCCTCTGGGTGCTGCCCCTGAGAAGGCTGACTTGAGCTCGGGGCTCACGTGAGGGTCACAATGTGTGTTTGTGCCCAAGGAGGCCCTCCAGTGTGGGTGTGCTTCATGGCCCATGCTGGTTTCTCCTAACCTGAACGTTGGACAGTATGGCAACAGCATGGTATCCTGCCATGGGCAAGGTCTTATATGTGCATCAGATCCACTCTTGTGCAGTGACTGGAGATAAGGTCCCGGTTCTGAAGCCTGAAAATCCAGGTTGGGAAGAGATGATGGCCTACTGCCATGGCAGGGAAAAGGTGTTGTCTGTGCGGCCAGCTGTCTGGGTGTTGTTCTGGATGTCTGAGCTCAGGCTGTGTCAGAGAGAGCGTTAGTTCCCAGGGCATCCTGTATAATTGGAGTGCTGTCGAGCGGCCTGTAGGTTGATCCTCTTGTTGGGGGTCCGGGCAGCCCCAGAGGGCGACGTTTTTCTCCTGGTGCCCAGGCCGAGTGCTGCGTTGTGGCTCCGGAATTGCCAGTCTGGAGGGCTTGTGGGCCAGGGGTGTGAGGTCGGAAGTCTGAGAGCACAAGCTAGGGTGAGGTTATGGGTCGAGGGCACGGCAGGCCCACACTGCAGAGGCCGAATCAAGATCCCCTGCATCTGAAGTCAGCGCGAGGATCCGACGTTGGCCCAGGTGGCCGTTTGTATCCATGTTGGGCCCTTCAGGAAGAGAGGTGCCACCTGCGGCCATGGAGATTTGCCCGCGCTAGGAGTTGCAAGAAGCAACCAACCACGAGTCATCCTTCTGCTGGGCCTTCGATTCCTTTGGCATGGCTCCATGACGCCCCAGACGGAAGGACGGGAGTTCCTCGTTCCAAGAATGGGTGCCTGGGCACCCCACCTCGCATTCCCATTATCTCCTAGGACAAGGCACATTTGTCCTGCTGCCTCTGGAGCAGCTCCCAGGGAGTTGGAGTGGAAATGGACTCTCTGGGAGACGGGTCATAAGGAGGGCTTGTGTCCATGGAGACTTTGGGATGTGGCGGTGCCTCGGGGACTCTGAAGGATTCTCCTAGCTGGAGGTGACACAGCTCCAAGGAGCGAGTTTCCCAGGTGGAGTCGAGAGGTGTTCTGTTTGGTGCCTCAGGAAACCGCCTTATGCTTGTATTGGAGAACAGGCCTCTGAGGATAGAAGCCTGGATACCCAAGAAAAGACTTCTCATAGGGCGTAGGGGCCTGTCTTCTGTGTCTGGGGGTATCCGTCTGCATATCCGAGTGGATGTCATTACGCAGCTTGTGTCAGATCGCCCCTGTTTGTCCTGGGCGGCCTCCACTATTGGGATGGCCACGTGGACCTTGGAGAGGTCTCCTGATCGATAGGCTTGTGGGCCATGGTAGTGGCACAGTTTCCATGGAGTGGGCAGGCAGGCCAGTGCTGGGTCTCCAGGGTCCCCAGGCTTGGGGCCAGGGCTGTGAGGACGGAAACTGAACACACAAACTCGGCTTGGGTTAGCGGCCGAGGGTATGGCAGGTCCCATCTACAGACCATGAAGGGAGCTCCTCAGATTTGGAAGGAAGGACGTGTGTGAGACGGCTGCTCAGGCTTGTGTCTCTGAATTTTGGGTCAAGCATGACCGTGGAATGGAGGGGTGGCCTCATGGGGCTTGGACGAGTCTCCCTCTCCTCGGATTTGGTCTGGCTCCCCAGAGTGGGTCATCATTTTGGACGATGGGAGGGGTCCTGTTTTCTGCTTCAGGGCTCCATCCAAAGGAGGGATTACAGAGTAGAGGCCTGGGTAGAGGGGAATGGAAAAGCTGAGCCCGGGTTCCGTTTGGGGACCTTGGGGCATGGCAATCACCACAGGCGGCCTCTTGTTGCAGCCACTGAGAAACCTCACTTGAGCACAGGGCTCACGCTGAGGGTCACAATGGCCGTTTGTGCCCAAGGCCGCCCTCCGTATGGGCGTGGCCTACGGCCCATGCTGGTTTCTCCTATCCTAAAGGTTGGACAGCATGGCAACAGCATGGTTTCCTGCCATGGGGAAGGAGGAGTTCTAATTTCGGCATCAGATCCACTCCTGCGCGGGGATTGGAGATAAGGTCTTGGAACTGAAGCCTACAAATCCAAGTTTTGAAGACATGGTGGCCTAATGCCATGGCGGGGCCCAGGTGTAGGCTGAGCGGCCAGCTATCTGGGTGTTGTTCTGGATGTCTGGGCTCGGGCTGTGCCAGAAAGAGCCTTAGTGCCCAGGGAGCCTGTATAATTGGAGTGCCGTCGAGGGGCCTGGAGGTTGATCCTCATTTGGGGTCTCTGGGCAGCCCCAGAAGGCAACGTTTTTCCTCCGGTGGGCAGGCCGAGGGCTGCCTTGTGGCTCCGGAATTTCCAATCTGCAGGGCTTGTGGGCCACGGGTGTGAGTTCGGACGTCTGAGAACACAAGCTAGGCTAAGGTTATGGGGCGAGTGCATGGGAGGCCCTCTCTGCAGGAGCTGAATTGAGATCCCCTGCCTCTGAAGTCAGCGCGAGGATCCGACGTGGGCCCAGGTGGCCGTTCGTATCCATGTTGGGCCCTTCAGGAAAAGAGGTGCCACCTGCGGCCATGGAGATTTGCCCGCGCCAGGAGTTGTCAGAAGCAACCAACCACGAGGCATCCTTCTGCTGGGCATTCGATTCCTTTGGCATGGCTCCATGACGCCCCAGACGGAAGGACTCGAGATCCTCGTTCCAAGAATGGGTGCCTGGGCACCGCACCTCGCATTCCCATTGGCTCTATAGGACAAGGCACGTCCGTTCTGCTGACCCTGGAGTAGCTCCCACTGAGTGGGAGTTATAGTGGCCTCTCCTGAAGATGGGTCCTAAGGAGGGTTTGTGTCCATGGAGACGTTGGAGTGTGGCAGTGGCTCAAGGTCCCTGAGGGATTCTCCTTCTGGATGCTTGAACTCAGCTCCCAACATCCAGTTTCCCATGTGTACACAGGAGGTGTGTGAGTGATGCTTCAGGATACGACTATGCTTGTATTGGAGAACATGCCTCGGAGGATAGGCACCTGGAAACCAAAGCAAAGGTTCCCAAGGGCGTAGGGCCCTGTGTTCTGTGTCCGGGCACATCCATCTGCACGTCTGAGTGGAGGTCGTTGCTCAGCTTGTTTCAGATCGCATGTGTTTGTCCAGGTCGGCCTCCACTATCGGGCTGGCCTCGTGGACGTTGCAGATTTCTCCTGATCCACAGGGTTGTGGGCAATGGTAGGGGCACAGTTTGCAGGGAGTGGGCAGGCACAGTCCTGCGGTGTGTCTCCAAGGAGCCCCGGCCTTGGGACCAGGGCTGTGTGGATAGAATCTGAACACACAAACTCGGCTTGGGTTCGTGGCCGGGGGTATGGCAGGCCGAATGTACAGGTCATCGAGGGAGCTCCTCGGAATAGCAAGGCAGGGCGAGAGTGAGACGGCTGCTCAGGCTTGTGTCTCTGGATTTGGTGTCAAGCATGACCGTGGAATGGAGGGGTGGCCCCTTGGGCCTTGGAGGAGTCTCCCTCCCTGGGGATTGTGCCCGACTCCCCAGAGTTGGTGGTCATTCTGTGGGATGGGAGGAGTCCTGTTTCTTGCCTCCAGTGTCCCTCCCAAAGAGGGACGTAGAGTGGAGTCCTGAACAGGGGAATGGAAAACGCATCCCCTGGTTTGTTTGGTGGCCTCGGGGCATGCCAATCCCCATAGGCGGCCTCTGGGTGCTGCCCCTGAGAAGGCTGACTTGAGCTCGGGGCTCACGTGAGGGTCACAATGTGTGTTTGTGCCCAAGGAGGCCCTCCAGTGTGGGTGTGCTTCATGGCCCATGCTGGTTTCTCCTAACCTGAACGTTGGACAGTATGGCAACAGCATGGTATCCTGCCATGGGCAAGGTCTTATATGTGCATCAGATCCACTCTTGTGCAGTGACTGGAGATAAGGTCCCGGTTCTGAAGCCTGAAAATCCAGGTTGGGAAGAGATGATGGCCTACTGCCATGGCAGGGAAAAGGTGTTGGCTGTGCGGCCAGCTGTCTGGGTGTTGTTCTGGATGTCTGAGCTCAGGCTGTGTCAGAGAGAGCGTTAGTTCCCAGGGCATCCTGTATAATTGGAGTGCTGTCGAGCGGCCTGTAGGTTGATCCTCTTGTTGGGGGTCCGGGCAGCCCCAGAGGGCGACGTTTTTCTCCTGGTGCCCAGGCCGAGTGCTGCGTTGTGGCTCCGGAATTGCCAGTCTGGAGGGCTTGTGGGCCAGGGGTGTGAGGTCGGAAGTCTGAGAGCACAAGCTAGGGTGAGGTTATGGGTCGAGGGCACGGCAGGCCCACACTGCAGAGGCCGAATCAAGATCCCCTGCATCTGAAGTCAGCGCGAGGATCCGACGTTGGCCCAGGTGGCCGTTTGTATCCATGTTGGGCCCTTCAGGAAGAGAGGTGCCACCTGCGGCCATGGAGATTTGCCCGCGCTAGGAGTTGCAAGAAGCAACCAACCACGAGGCATCCTTCTGCTGGGCCTTCGATTCCTTTGGCATGGCTCCATGACGCCCCAGACGGAAGGACGGGAGTTCCTCGTTCCAAGAATGGGTGCCTGGGCACCCCACCTCGCATTCCCATTATCTCCTAGGACAAGGCACATTTGTCCTGCTGCCTCTGGAGCAGCTCCCAGGGAGTTGGAGTGGAAATGGACTCTCTGGGAGACGGGTCATAAGGAGGGCTTGTGTCCATGGAGACTTTGGGATGTGGCGGTGCCTCGGGGACTCTGAAGGATTCTCCTAGCTGGAGGTGACACAGCTCCAAGGAGCGAGTTTCCCAGGTGGAGTCGAGAGGTGTTCTGTTTGGTGCCTCAGGAAACCGCCTTATGCTTGTATTGGAGAACAGGCCTCTGAGGATAGAAGCCTGGATACCCAAGAAAAGACTTCTCATAGGGCGTAGGGGCCTGTCTTCTGTGTCTGGGGGTATCCGTCTGCATATCCGAGTGGATGTCATTACGCAGCTTGTGTCAGATCGCCCCTGTTTGTCCTGGGCGGCCTCCACTATTGGGATGGCCACGTGGACCTTGGAGAGGTCTCCTGATCGATAGGCTTGTGGGCCATGGTAGTGGCACAGTTTCCATGGAGTGGGCAGGCAGGCCAGTGCTGGGTCTCCAGGGTCCCCAGGCTTGGGGCCAGGGCTGTGAGGACGGAAACTGAACACACAAACTCGGCTTGGGTTAGCGGCCGAGGGTATGGCAGGTCCCATCTACAGACCATGAAGGGAGCTCCTCAGATTCGGAAGGAAGGACGTGTGTGAGACGGCTGCTCAGGCTTGTGTCTCTGAATTTTGGGTCAAGCATGACCGTGGAATGGAGGGGTGGCCTCATGGGGCTTGGACGAGTCTCCCTCTCCTCGGATTTGGCCTGGCTCCCCAGAGTGGGTCATCATTTTGGACGATGGGAGGGGTCCTGTTTTCTGCTTCAGGGCTCCATCCAAAGGAGGGATTACAGAGTAGAGGCCTGGGTAGAGGGGAATGGAAAAGCTGAGCCCGGGTTCCGTTTGGGGACCTTGGGGCATGGCAATCAACACAGGCGGCCTCTTGTTGCAGACACTGAGAAACCTCACTTGAGCACAGGGCTCACGCTGAGGGTCACAATGGCCGTTTGTGCCCAAGGCCGCCCTCCGTATGGGCGTGGCCTACGGCCCATGCTGGTTTCTCCTATCCTAAAGGTTGGACAGCATGGCAACAGCATGGTTTCCTGCCATGGGGAAGGAGGAGTTCTAATTTCGGCATCAGATCCACTCCTGCGCGGGGATTGGAGATAAGGTCTTGGAACTGAAGCCTACAAATCCAAGTTTTGAAGACATGGTGGCCTAATGCCATGGCGGGGCCCAGGTGTAGGATGTGCGGCCAGCTGTCTGGATGTTGTTCTGGATGTCTGGGTTCGGGCTGTGCCAGAAAGAGCCTTAGTGCCCAGGGAGCCTGTATAATTGGAGTGCCGTCGAGGGGCCTGGAGGTTGATCCTCATTTGGGGTCTCTGGGCAGCCCCAGAAGGCAACGTTTTTCCTCCGGTGGGCAGGCCGAGGGCTGCCTTGTGGCTCCGGAATTTCCAATCTGCAGGGCTTGTGGGCCAGGGGTGTGAGGTCGGACGTCTGAGAACACAAGCTAGGCTAAGGTTATGGGGCGAGTGCATGGGAGGCCCTCTCTGCAGGAGCTGAATTGAGATCCCCTGCCTCTGAAGTCAGCGCGAGGATCCGACGTGGGCCCAGGTGGCCGTTCGTATCCATGTTGGGCCCTTCAGGAAAAGAGGTGCCACCTGCGGCCATGGAGATTTGCCCGCGCCAGGAGTTGTCAGAAGCAACCAACCACGAGGCATCCTTCTGCTGGGCATTCGATTCCTTTGGCATGGCTCCATGACGCCCCAGACGGAAGGACTCGAGATCCTCGTTCCAAGAATGGGTGCCTGGGCACCACACCTCGCATTCCCATTGGCTCTATAGGACAAGGCACGTCCGTTCTGCTGACTCTGGAGTAGCTCCCACTGAGTGGGAGTTACAGTGGCCTCTCCTGAAGATGGGTCCTAAGGAGGGTTTGTGTCCATGGAGACGTTGGAGTGTGGCAGTGGCTCAAGGTCCCTGAGGGATTCTCCTTCCGGATGCTTGAACTCAGCTCCCAACATCCAGTTTCCCATGTGTACACAGGAGGTGTCTGAGTGATGCTTCAGGACACGGCTATGCTTGTATTGGAGAACATGCCTCGGAGGATAGGCACCTGGAAACCAAAGCACAGGTTCCCAAGGGCGTAGGGCCCTGTGTTCTGTGTCCGGGCACATCCATCTGCACGTCTGAGTGGAGGAAGTTGCTCAGCTTGTTTCAGATCGCATGTGTTTGTCCAGGTCAGCCTCCACTATCGGGCTGGCCTCGTGGACGTTGCAGATTTCTCCTGATCCATAGGGTTGTGGGCAATGGTAGGGGCACAGTTTGCAGGGAGTGGGCAGGCACAGTCCTGCGGTGTGTCTCCAAGAGGCCCGGCCTTGGGACCAGGGCTGTGTGGATAGAATCTGAACACACAAACTCAGCTTGGGTTCGTGGCCGGGGGTATGGCAGGCCCAATGTACAGGTCATCGAGGGAGCTCCTCGGAATAGCAAGGCAGGGCGAGAGTGAGACGGCTGCTCAGGCTTGTGTCTCTGGATTTGGTGTCAAGCATGACCGTGGAATGGAGGGGTGGCCCCTTGGGCCTTGGAGGAGTCTCCCTCCCTGGGGATTGTGCCCGGCTCCCCAGAGTTGGTGGTCATTCTGTGGGATGGGAGGAGTCCTGTTTCCTGCCTCCAGTGTCCCTCCCAAAGAGGGACGTAGAGTGGAGTCCTGAACAGGGGAATGGAAAACGCATCCCCTGGTTTGTTTGGTGGCCTCGGGGCATGGCAATCCCCATAGGCGGCCTCTGGGTGCTGCCCCTGAGAAGGCTGACTTGAGCTCGGGGCTCACGTGAGGGTTACAATGTGTGTTTGTGCCCAAGGAGGCCCTCCAGTGTGGGTGTGCTTCATGGCCCATGCTGGTTTCTCCTAACCTGAACGTTGGACAGTATGGCAACAGCATGGTATCCTGCCATGGGCAAGGTCTTATATGTGCATCAGATCCACTCCTGTGCAGTGACTGGAGATAAGGTCCCGGTTCTGAAGCCTGAAAATCCAGGTTGGGAAGAGATGATGGCCTACTGCCATGGCAGGGAAAAGGTGTTGGCTGTGCGGCCAGCTGTCTGGGTGTTGTTCTGGATGTCTGAGCTCAGGCTGTGTCAGAGAGAGCGTTAGTTCCCAGGGCATCCTGTATAATTGGAGTGCTGTCGAGCGGCCTGTAGGTTGATCCTCTTGTTGGGGGTCCGGGCAGCCCCAGAGGGCGACGTTTTTCTCCTGGTGCCCAGGCCGAGTGCTGCGTTGTGGCTCCGGAATTGCCAGTCTGGAGGGCTTGTGGGCCAGGGGTGTGAGGTCGGAAGTCTGAGAGCACAAACTAGGGTGAGGTTATGGGTCGAGGGCACGGCAGGCCCACACTGCAGAGGCCGAATCAAGATCCCCTGCATCTGAAGTCAGCGCGAGGATCCGACGTTGGCCCAGGTGGCCGTTCCTATCCATGTTGGGCCCTTCAGGAAGAGAGGTGCCACCTGCGGCCATGGAGATTTGCCCGCGCTAGGAGTTGCAAGAAGCAACCAACCACGAGGCATCCTTCTGCTGGGCCTTCGATTCCTTTGGCATGGCTCCATGACGCCCCAGACGGAAGGACGGGAGTTCCTCGTTCCAAGAATGGGTGCCTGGGCACCCCACCTCGCATTCCCATTATCTCCTAGGACAAGGCACATTTGTCCTGCTGCCTCTGGAGCAGCTCCCAGGGAGTTGGAGTGGAAATGGACTCTCTGGGAGACGGGTCATAAGGAGGGCTTGTGTCCATGGAGACTTTGGGATGTGGCGGTGCCTCGGGGACTCTGAAGGATTCTCCTAGCTGGAGGTGACACAGCTCCAAGGAGCGAGTTTCCCAGGTGGAGTCGAGAGGTGTTCTGATTGGTGCCTCAGGAAACCGCCTTATGCTTGTATTGGAGAACAGGCCTCTGAGGATAGAAGCCTGGATACCCAAGAAAAGACTTCTCATAGGGCGTAGGGGCCTGTCTTCTGTGTCTGGGGGTATCCGTCTGCATATCCGAGTGGATGTCATTACGCAGCTTGTGTCAGATCGCCCCTGTTTGTCCTGGGCGGCCTCCACTATTGGGATGGCCACGTGGACCTTGGAGAGGTCTCCTGATCGATAGGCTTGTGGGCCATGGTAGTGGCACAGTTTCCATGGAGTGGGCAGGCAGGCCAGTGCTGGGTCTCCAGGGTCCCCAGCCTTGGGGCCAGGGCTGTGAGGACGGAAACTGAACACACAAACTCGGCTTGGGTTAGCGGCCGAGGTTATGGCAGGTCCCATCTACAGACCATGAAGGGAGCTCCTCAGATTCGGAAGGAAGGACGTGTGTGAGACGGCTGCTCAGGCTTGTGTCTCTGAATTTTGGGTCAAGCATGACCGTGGAATGGAGGGGTGGCCTCATGGGGCTTGGACGAGTCTCCCTCTCCTCGGATTTGGCCTGGCTCCCCAGAGTGGGTCATCATTTTGGACGATGGGAGGGGTCCTGTTTTCTGCTTCAGGGCTCCATCCAAAGGAGGGATTACAGAGTAGAGGCCTGGGTAGAGGGGAATGGAAAAGCTGAGCCCGGGTTCCGTTTGGGGACCTTGGGGCATGGCAATCAACACAGGCGGCCTCTTGTTGCAGACACTGAGAAACCTCACTTGAGCACAGGGCTCACGCTGAGGGTCACAATGGCCGTTTGTGCCCAAGGCCGCCCTCCGTATGGGCGTGGCCTACGGCCCATGCTGGTTTCTCCTATCCTAAAGGTTGGACAGCATGGCAACAGCATGGTTTCCTGCCATGGGGAAGGAGGAGTTCTAATTTCGGCATCAGATCCACTCCTGCGCGGGGATTGGAGATAAGGTCTTGGAACTGAAGCCTACAAATCCAAGTTTTGAAGACATGGTGGCCTAATGCCATGGCGGGGCCCAGGTGTAGGATGTGCGGCCAGCTGTCTGGATGTTGTTCTGGATGTCTGGGTTCGGGCTGTGCCAGAAAGAGCCTTAGTGCCCAGGGAGCCTGTATAATTGGAGTGCCGTCGAGGGGCCTGGAGGTTGATCCTCATTTGGGGTCTCTGGGCAGCCCCAGAAGGCAACGTTTTTCCTCCGGTGGGCAGGCCGAGGGCTGCCTTGTGGCTCCGGAATTTCCAATCTGCAGGGCTTGTGGGCCAGGGGTGTGAGGTCGGACGTCTGAGAACACAAGCTAGGCTAAGGTTATGGGGCGAGTGCATGGGAGGCCCTCTCTGCAGGAGCTGAATTGAGATCCCCTGCCTCTGAAGTCAGCGCGAGGATCCGACGTGGGCCCAGGTGGCCGTTCGTATCCATGTTGGGCCCTTCAGGAAAAGAGGTGCCACCTGCGGCCATGGAGATTTGCCCGCGCCAGGAGTTGTCAGAAGCAACCAACCACGAGGCATCCTTCTGCTGGGCATTCGATTCCTTTGGCATGGCTCCATGACGCCCCAGACGGAAGGACTCGAGATCCTCGTTCCAAGAATGGGTGCCTGGGCACCACACCTCGCATTCCCATTGGCTCTATAGGACAAGGCACGTCCGTTCTGCTGACTCTGGAGTAGCTCCCACTGAGTGGGAGTTACAGTGGCCTCTCCTGAAGATGGGTCCTAAGGAGGGTTTGTGTCCATGGAGACGTTGGAGTGTGGCAGTGGCTCAAGGTCCCTGAGGGATTCTCCTTCCGGATGCTTGAACTCAGCTCCCAACATCCAGTTTCCCATGTGTACACAGGAGGTGTCTGAGTGATGCTTCAGGACACGGCTATGCTTGTATTGGAGAACATGCCTCGGAGGATAGGCACCTGGAAACCAAAGCACAGGTTCCCAAGGGCGTAGGGCCCTGTGTTCTGTGTCCGGGCACATCCATCTGCACGTCTGAGTGGAGGAAGTTGCTCAGCTTGTTTCAGATCGCATGTGTTTGTCCAGGTCGGCCTCCACTATCGGGCTGGCCTCGTGGACGTTGCAGATTTCTCCTGATCCATAGGGTTGTGGGCAATGGTAGGGGCACAGTTTGCAGGGAGTGGGCAGGCACAGTCCTGCGGTGTGTCTCCAAGAGGCCCGGCCTTGGGACCAGGGCTGTGTGGATAGAATCTGAACACACAAACTCAGCTTGGGTTCGTGGCCGGGGGTATGGCAGGCCCAATGTACAGGTCATCGAGGGAGCTCCTCGGAATAGCAAGGCAGGGCGAGAGTGAGACGGCTGCTCAGGCTTGTGTCTCTGGATTTGGTGTCAAGCATGACCGTGGAATGGAGGGGTGGCCCCTTGGGCCTTGGAGGAGTCTCCCTCCCTGGGGATTGTGCCCGGCTCCCCAGAGTTGGTGGTCATTCTGTGGGATGGGAGGAGTCCTGTTTCCTGCCTCCAGTGTCCCTCCCAAAGAGGGACGTAGAGTGGAGTCCTGAACAGGGGAATGGAAAACGCATCCCCTGGTTTGTTTGGTGGCCTCGGGGCATGGCAATCCCCATAGGCGGCCTCTGGGTGCTGCCCCTGAGAAGGCTGACTTGAGCTCGGGGCTCACGTGAGGGTTACAATGTGTGTTTGTGCCCAAGGAGGCCCTCCAGTGTGGGTGTGCTTCATGGCCCATGCTGGTTTCTCCTAACCTGAACGTTGGACAGTATGGCAACAGCATGGTATCCTGCCATGGGCAAGGTCTTATATGTGCATCAGATCCACTCCTGTGCAGTGACTGGAGATAAGGTCCCGGTTCTGAAGCCTGAAAATCCAGGTTGGGAAGAGATGATGGCCTACTGCCATGGCAGGGAAAAGGTGTTGGCTGTGCGGCCAGCTGTCTGGGTGTTGTTCTGGATGTCTGAGCTCAGGCTGTGTCAGAGAGAGCGTTAGTTCCCAGGGCATCCTGTATAATTGGAGTGCTGTCGAGCGGCCTGTAGGTTGATCCTCTTGTTGGGGGTCCGGGCAGCCCCAGAGGGCGACGTTTTTCTCCTGGTGCCCAGGCCGAGTGCTGCGTTGTGGCTCCGGAATTGCCAGTCTGGAGGGCTTGTGGGCCAGGGGTGTGAGGTCGGAAGTCTGAGAGCACAAGCTAGGGTGAGGTTATGGGTCGAGGGCACGGCAGGTCCACACTGCAGAGGCCGAATCAAGATCCCCTGCATCTGAAGTCAGCGCGAGGATCCGACGTTGGCCCACTTGGCCGTTTGTATCCATGTTGGGCCCTTCAGGAAGAGAGGTGCCACCTGCGGCCATGGAGATTTGCCCGCGCTAGGAGTTGCAAGAAGCAACCAACCACGAGGCATCCTTCTGCTGGGCCTTCGATTCCTTTGGCATGGCTCCATGACGCCCCAGACGGAAGGACGGGAGTTCCTCGTTCCAAGAATGGGTGCCTGGGCACCCCACCTCGCATTCCCATTATCTCCTAGGACAAGGCACATTTGTCCTGCTGCCTCTGGAGCAGCTCCCAGGGAGTTGGAGTGGAAATGGACTCTCTGGGAGACGGGTCATAAGGAGGGCTTGTGTCCATGGAGACTTTGGGATGTGGCGGTGCCTCGGGGACTCTGAAGGATTCTCCTAGCTGGAGGTGACACAGCTCCAAGGAGCGAGTTTCCCAGGTGGAGTCGAGAGGTGTTCTGATTGGTGCCTCAGGAAACCGCCTTATGCTTGTATTGGAGAACAGGCCTCTGAGGATAGAAGCCTGGATACCCAAGAAAAGACTTCTCATAGGGCGTAGGGGCCTGTCTTCTGTGTCTGGGGGTATCCGTCTGCATATCCGAGTGGATGTCATTACGCAGCTTGTGTCAGATCGCCCCTGTTTGTCCTGGGCGGCCTCCACTATTGGGATGGCCACGTGGACCTTGGAGAGGTCTCCTGATCGATAGGCTTGTGGGCCATGGTAGTGGCACAGTTTCCATGGAGTGGGCAGGCAGGCCAGTGCTGGGTCTCCAGGGTCCCCAGCCTTGGGGCAAGGGCTGTGAGGACGGAAACTGAACACACAAACTCGGCTTGGGTTAGCGGCCGAGGTTATGGCAGGTCCCATCTACAGACCATGAAGGGAGCTCCTCAGATTCGGAAGGAAGGACGTGTGTGAGACGGCTGCTCAGGCTTGTGTCTCTGAATTTTGGGTCAAGCATGACCGTGGAATGGAGGGGTGGCCTCATGGGGCTTGGACGAGTCTCCCTCTCCTCGGATTTGGCCTGGCTCCCCAGAGTGGGTCATCATTTTGGACGATGGGAGGGGTCCTGTTTTCTGCTTCAGGGCTCCATCCAAAGGAGGGATTACAGAGTAGAGGCCTGGGTAGAGGGGAATGGAAAAGCTGAGCCCGGGTTCCGTTTGGGGACCTTGGGGCATGGCAATCAACACAGGCGGCCTCTTGTTGCAGACACTGAGAAACCTCACTTGAGCACAGGGCTCACGCTGAGGGTCACAATGGCCGTTTGTGCCCAAGGCCGCCCTCCGTATGGGCGTGGCCTACGGCCCATGCTGGTTTCTCCTATCCTAAAGGTTGGACAGCATGGCAACAGCATGGTTTCCTGCCATGGGGAAGGAGGAGTTCTAATTTCGGCATCAGATCCACTCCTGCGCGGGGATTGGAGATAAGGTCTTGGAACTGAAGCCTACAAATCCAAGTTTTGAAGACATGGTGGCCTAATGCCATGGCGGGGCCCAGGTGTAGGCTGTGCGGCCAGCTGTCTGGATATTGTTCTGGATGTCTGGGCTCGGGCTGTGCCAGAAAGAGCCTTAGTGCCCAGGGAGCCTGTATAATTGGAGTGCCGTCGAGGGGCCTGGAGGTTGATCCTCATTTGGGGTCTCTGGGCAGCCCCAGAAGGCAAAGTTTTTCCTCCGGTGGGCAGGCCGAGGGCTGCCTTGTGGCTCCAGAATTTCCAATCTGCAGGGCTTGTGGGCCAGGGGTGTGAGGTCGGACGTCTGAGAACACAAGCTAGGCTAAGGTTATGGGGCGAGTGCATGGGAGGCCCTCTCTGCAGGAGCTGAATTGAGATCCCCTGCCTCTGAAGTCAGCGCGAGGATCCGACGTGGGCCCAGGTGGCCGTTCGTATCCATGTTGGGCCCTTCAGGAAAAGAGGTGCCACCTGCGGCCATGGAGATTTGCCCGCGTCAGGAGTTGTCAGAAGCAACCAACCACGAGGCATCCTTCTGCTGGGCATTCGATTCCTTTGGCATGGCTCCATGACGCCCCAGACGGAAGGACTCGAGATCCTCGTTCCAAGAATGGGTGCCTGGGCACCGCACCTCGCATTCACATTGGCTCTATAGGACAAGGCACGTCCGTTCTGCTGACTCTGGAGTAGCTCCCACTGAGTGGGAGTTACAGTGGCCTCTCCTGAAGATGGGTCCTAAGGAGGGTTTGTGTCCATGGAGACGTTGGAGTGTGGCAGTGGCTCAAGGTCCCTGAGGGATTCTCCTTCCGGATGCTTGAACTCAGCTCCCAACATCCACTTTCCCATGTGTACACAGGAGGTGTCTGAGTGATGCTTCAGGACACGGCTATGCTTGTATTGGAGAACATGCCTCGGAGGATAGGCACATGGAAACCAAAGCACAGGTTCCAAGGGCGTAGGGCCCTGTGTTCTGTGTCCGGGCACATCCATCTGCACGTCTGAGTGGAGGAAGTTGCTCAGCTTGTTTCAGATCGCATGTGTTTGTCCAGGTCGGCCTCCACTATCGGGCTGGCCTCGTGGACGTTGCAGATTTCTCCTGATCCATAGGGTTGTGGGCAATGGTAGGGGCACAGTTTGCAGGGAGTGGGCAGGCACAGTCCTGCGGTGTGTCTCCAAGAGGCCCGGCCTTGGGACCAGGGCTGTGTGGATAGAATCTGAACACACAAACTCGGCTTGGGTTCGTGGCCGGGGGTATGGCAGGCCCAATGTACAGGTCATCGAGGGAGCTCCTCGGAATAGCAAGGCAGGGCGAGAGTGAGACGGCTGCTCAGGCTTGTGTCTCTGGATTTGGTGTCAAGCATGACCGTGGAATGGAGGGGTGGCCCCTTGGGCCTTGGAGGAGTCTCCCTCCCTGGGGATTGTGCCCGGCTCCCCAGAGTTGGTGGTCATTCTGTGCAATGGGAGGAGTCCTGTTTCCTGCCAGTGTCCCTCCCAAAGTGGGACGTAGAGTGGAGTCCTGAACAGGGGAATGGAAAACGCATCCCCTGGTTTGTTTGGTGGCCTCGGGGCATGGCAATCCCCATAGGCGGCCTCTGGGTGCTGCCCCTGAGAAGGCTGACTTGAGCTCGGGGCTCACGTGAGGGTCACAATGTGTGTTTGTGCCCAAGGAGGCCCTCCAGTGTGGGTGTGCTTCATGGCCCATGCTGGTTTCTCCTAACCTGAACGTTGGACAGTATGGCAACAGCATGGTATCCTGCCATGGGCAAGGTCTTATATGTGCATCAGATCCACTCTTGTGCAGTGACTGGAGATAAGGTCCCGGTTCTGAAGCCTGAAAATCCAGGTTGGGAAGAGATGATGGCCTACTGCCATGGCAGGGAAAAGGTGTTGGCTGTGCGGCCAGCTGTCTGGGTGTTCTTCTGGATGTCTGAGCTCAGGCTGTGTCAGAGAGAGCGTTAGTTCCCAGGGCATCCTGTATAATTGGAGTGCTGTCGAGCGGCCTGTAGGTTGATCCTCTTGTTGGGGGTCCGGGCAGCCCCAGAGGGCGACGTTTTTCTCCTGGTGCCCAGGCCGAGTGCTGCGTTGTGGCTCCGGAATTGCCAGTCTGGAGGGCTTCTGGGCCAGGGGTGTGAGGTCGGAAGTCTGAGAGCACAAGCTAGGGTGAGGTTATGGGTCGAGGGCACGGCAGGCCCACACTGCAGAGGCCGAATCAAGATCCCCTGCATCTGAAGTCAGCGCGAGGATCCGACGTTGGCCCAGGTGGCCGTTTGTATCCATGTTGGGCCCTTCAGGAAGAGAGGTGCCACCTGCGGCCATGGAGATTTGCCCGCGCTAGGAGTTGCAAGAAGCAACCAACCACGAGGCATCCTTCTGCTGGGCCTTCGATTCCTTTGGCATGGCTCCATGACGCCCCAGACGGAAGGACGGGAGTTCCTCGTTCCAAGAATGGGTGCCTGGGCACCCCACCTCGCATTCCCATTATCTCCTAGGACAAGGCACATTTGTCCTGCTGCCTCTGGAGCAGCTCCCAGGGAGTTGGAGTGGAAATGGACTCTCTGGGAGACGGGTCATAAGGAGGGCTTGTGTCCATGGAGACTTTGGGATGTGGCGGTGCCTCGGGGACTCTGAAGGATTCTCCTAGCTGGAGGTGACACAGCTCCAAGGAGCGAGTTTCCCAGGTGGAGTCGAGAGGTGTTCTGATTGGTGCCTCAGGAAACCGCCTTATGCTTGTATTGGAGAACAGGCCTCTGAGGATAGAAGCCTGGATACCCAAGAAAAGACTTCTCATAGGGCGTAGGGGCCTGTCTTCTGTGTCTGGGGGTATCCGTCTGCATATCCGAGTGGATGTCATTACGCAGCTTGTGTCAGATCGCCCCTGTTTGTCCTGGGCGGCCTCCACTATTGGGATGGCCACGTGGACCTTGGAGAGGTCTCCTGATCGATAGGCTTGTGGGCCATGGTAGTGGCACAGTTTCCATGGAGTGGGCAGGCAGGCCTGTGCTGGGTCTCCAGGGTCCCCAGCCTTGGGGCCAGGGCTGTGAGGACGGAAACTGAACACACAAACTCGGCTTGGGTTAGCGGCCGAGGGTATGGCAGGTCCCATCTACAGACCATGAAGGGAGCTCCTCAGATTCGGAAGGAAGGACGTGTGTGAGACGGCTGCTCAGGCTTGTGTCTCTGAATTTTGGGTCAAGCATGACCGTGGAATGGAGGGGTGGCCTCATGGGGCTTGGACGAGTCTCCCTCTCCTCGGATTTGGCCTGGCTCCCCAGAGTGGGTCATCATTTTGGACGATGGGAGGGGTCCTGTTTTCTGCTTCAGGGCTCCATCCAAAGGAGGGATTACAGAGTAGAGGCCTGGGTAGAGGGGAATGGAAAAGCTGAGCCCGGGTTCCGTTTGGGGACCTTGGGGCATGGCAATCAACACAGGCGGCCTCTTGTTGCAGACACTGAGAAACCTCACTTGAGCACAGGGCTCACGCTGAGGGTCACAATGGCCGTTTGTGCCCAAGGCCGCCCTCCGTATGGGCGTGGCCTACGGCCCATGCTGGTTTCTCCTATCCTAAAGGTTGGACAGCATGGCAACAGCATGGTTTCCTGCCATGGGGAAGGAGGAGTTCTAATTTCGGAATCAGATCCACTCCTGCGTGGGGATTGGAGATAAGGTCTTGGAACTGAAGCCTACAAATCCAAGTTTTGAAGACATGGTGGCCTAATGCCATGGCGGGGCCCAGGTGTAGGCTGAGCGGCCAGCTATCTGGGTGTTGTTCTGGATGTCTGGGCTCGGGCTGTGCCAGAAAGAGCCTTAGTGCCCAGGGAGCCTGTATAATTGGAGTGCCGTCGAGGGGCCTGGAGGTTGATCCTCATTTGGGGTCTCTGGGCAGCCCCAGAAGGCAACGTTTTTATTCCGGTGGGCAGGCCGAGGGCTGCCTTGTGGCTCCGGAATTTCCAATCTGCAGGGCTTGTGGGCCACGGGTGTGAGTTCGGACGTCTGAGAACACAAGCTAGGCTAAGGTTATGGGGCGAGTGCATGGGAGGCCCTCTCTGCAGGAGCTGAATTGAGATCCCCTGCCTCTGAAGTCAGCGCGAGGATCCGACGTGGGCCCAGGTGGCCGTTCGTATCCATGTTGGGCCCTTCAGGAAAAGAGGTGCCACCTGCGGCCATGGAGATTTGCCCGCGCCAGGAGTTGTCAGAAGCAACCAACCACGAGGCATCCTTCTGCTGGGCATTCGATTCCTTTGGCATGGCTCCATGACGCCCCAGACGGAAGGACACGAGATCCTCGTTCCAAGAATGGGTGCCTGGGCACCGCACCTCGCATTCCCATTGGCTCTATAGGACAAGGCACGTCCGTTCTGCTGACTCTGGAGTAGCTCCCACTGAGTGGGAGTTATAGTGGCCTCTCCTGAAGATGGGTCCTAAGGAGGGTTTGTGTCCATGGAGACGTTGGAGTGTGGCAGTGGCTCAAGGTCCCTGAGGGATTCTCCTTCCGGATGCTTGAATTCAGCTCCCAACATCCAGTTTCCCATGTGTACACAGGAGGTGTCTGAGTGATGCTTCAGGACACGGCTATGCTTGTATTGGAGAACATGCCTCGGAGGATAGGCACCTGGAAA